>NC_141696.1:1530670696-1530918196 GCF_964263255.1 Lissotriton vulgaris | reverse complement strand
TCTACCATATGAGGTTAAAAATCCAGGTCCTGCATCTATTTTGTTAAATGGTTCAAATTAAAGTATGAAGACCCCAGCTATCAGAAGGCCGAAATAGCTCATTTGGGAGAGCATTAGACTGAAGATCTAAAGGTCCCTGGTTCAATCCCGGGTTTCGGCACAGTTGAGAGGTTCCTTGCTTCTAACAAAATAGGTCTTGGAATCAGCTGTAGTATTTTTTTCTCTATCAACATTTTTATCAACTGATCTACAAAATGATCAATTCAACATAGACTTTGCTTTCTGTCCTCCTTTTAAACTTTCTTCCACCTATCTTGCCTTCAGGTTTGACTATGAATGTTTTCCATTTCGTCCTTTTTTGTAAAGTAAACTCTTGTCTGCATCACATTCCACTTCCCCTTGAACACAGATGTCAGTAGTCAGATGACATTGGTTACCTACTCATGCCAAATATATCTGGGTAATATAGTGCGAGTCCATTCAGAGTTAAAAAAACAACTACCTAACCTGGATCCCAAAAATGCTATTTACCCATTGCACCAGTTAACTGGGGAATGATACAGGACTCCTTAAAACATATCTCTACCATATGAGGTTAAAAATCCAGGTCCTGCATCTATTTTGTTAAATGGTTTAAATTAAAGTATGAAGACCACAGCTATAAGCAGGCCGAAATAGCTCAGTTGGGCGAGCGTTAGACTGAAGATCTAAAGGTCCCTGGCTCAATCCCGGGTTTCGGCACAGTTGAGAGGTTCCTTGCTTTTAACAAAATAGGTCTTGGGATCAGCTGTAGTTCTTTTTCTCTATTCATCAAATTTTTTCCAACTGATCTACAACACAATCAATTTAACATAGACTTTGCTTTATGTCCTCCTTCTAAACTTGCTTCCACCTCTCTTACCTTCAGGTTTGACAATGAATATTTCCCATTTCATGCTTTTTTGTAAAGTAAACTCTTGTCTGCATTACCTTCCACTTCCCCTTGAACACAGATGTCAGTAGTCAGATGACATTGCTTACCTACTCATGCCAAATATATCTGGGTAATATAGTGCTAGTCCATTCAGAGTTAAAAAAACAACTACCTAACCTGGATCCAAAAAATGCTATTTACCCATTGCACCAGTTAATTGCGGAATGATACAGGACTCCTTAAAACATATCTCTACCATGTGAGGTTAAAAATCCAGGTCCTGCATCTATTTTGTTAAATGGTTTAAATTAAAGTATGAAGACCACAGCTATAAGCAGGCCGAAATAGCTCAGTTGGGAGAGCGTTAGACTGAAAATCTGAAGGTCCCTGGTTCAATCCCGGGTTTCGGCACAGTTGAGAGGTTACTTGCTTCTAACAAAATAGGTCTTGGAATCAGCTGTAGTACTTTTTCTCTATTCATCAAATTTTTTCCAACTGATCTACAACACAATCAATTTAACATAGACTTTGCTTTATGTCCTCCTTCTAAACTTGCTTCCACCTCTCTTACCTTCAGGTTTGACAATGAATATTTCCCATTTCATGCTTTTTTGTAAAGTAAACTCTTGTCTGCATTACCTTCCACTTCCCCTTGAACACAGATGTCAGTAGTCAGATGACATTGCTTACCTACTCATGCCAAATATATCTGGGTAATATAGTGCTAGTCCATTCAGAGTTAAAAAAACAACTACCTAACCTGGATCCCAAAAATGCTATTTGCCCATTGCACCAGTTAATTGCGGAATGATACATGACTCCTTAAAACATATCTCTACCATATGAGGTTAAAAATCCAGGTCCTGCATCTATTTTGTTAAATGGTTTAAATTAAAGTATGAAGACTACAGCTAGCAGGAGGCAGAAATAGCTCAGTTGGGAGAGTGTTAGACTGAAGATCTAAAGGTCCCTGGTTTAATCCCGGGTTTCGGCACTGTTGAGAGGTTCCTTGCTTCTCACAAAATAAGTCTTGGAATCAGCTGTAGCACTTTTTTCTCTATCAACATTTTTATCAACTGATCCACAAAATGATCAATTCAACATAGACTTTGCTTCATGTCCTCCTTTTAAACATTCTTCCACCTATCTTTCCTTCAGGTTTGACTATGAATGTTTCCCATGTCGTCCTTTTTTGTAAAGTAAACTCTTGTCTGCATCACATTCCACTTCCCCGTGAACACAGATGTCAGTAGTCAGATGACATTGCTTACCTACTCATGCCAAATATATCTGGGTAATATAATGCTAGTCCATTCAGATTTAAAAAAACAACTACCTAACCTGGATCCCAAAAATGCTATTTACCCATTGCACCAGTTAACTGGGGAATGATACAGGACTCCTTAAAACATATCTCTACCATATGAGGTTAAAAATCCAGGTCCTGCATCTATTTTGTTAAATGGTTCAAATTAAAGTATGAAGACCCCAGCTATCAGAAGGCCAAAATAGCTCAGTTGGGAGAGCGTTAGACTGAAGATCTAAAGGTCCCTGGTTCAATCCTGGGTTTCGGCACAGTTGAGAGGTTCCTTGCTTCTAACAAAATAGGTATTGGAATTAGCTGTAGTACTTTTTCTCTATTCATCAAATTTTTTCCAACTGATCTACAACACAATCAATTTAACATAGACTTTGCTTTATGTCCTCCTTTTAAACTTGCTTCCACCTCTCTTACCTTCAGGTTTGACAATGAATATTTCCCATTTTATGCTTTTTTGTAAAGTAAACTCTTGTCTGCATTACCTTCCACCTCCCCTTGAATACAGATGTCAGTAGTCAGATGACATTGCTTACCTACTCATGCCAAATATATCTGGGTAATATAGTGCTAGTCCATTCAGAGTTAAAAAAACAACTACCTAACCTGGATCCCAAAACTGCTATTTGCCCATTGCACCAGTTAATTGCGGAATGATACAGGACTCCTTAAAACATATCTCTACCATATGAGGTTAAAAATCCAGGTCCTGCATCTATTTTGTTAAATGGTTTAAATTAAAGTATGAAGACCACAGCTATAAGCAGGCCGCAATAGCTCAGTTGGGAGAGCATTAGACTGAAGATCTAAAGGTCCCTGGTTCAATCCCGGGTTTCGGCATTAGTTGAGAGGTTCCTTGCTTCTAACAAAATAGGTCTTGGAATCAGCTGTAGTACTTTTTTCTCTATCAACATTTTTATCAACTGATCTACAAAATGATCAATTCAACATAGACTTTGCTTTCTGTCCTCCTTTTAAACTTTCTTCCACCTATCTTGCCTTCAGGTTTGACAATGAATGTTTCCCATTTCGTCCTTTTTTGTAAAGTAAACTCTTGTCTGCATCACATTCCACTTCCCCTTGAACACAGATGTCAGTAGTCAGATGACATTGCTTACCTACTCTTGCCAAATATATCTAGGTAATATAGTGCTAGTCCATTCAGAGTTAAAAAAACAACTACCTAACCTGGATCCCAAAAATGCTATTTACCCATTGCACCGGTTAACTGGGGAATGATACAGGACTCCTTAAAACATATCTCTACCATATGAGGTTAAAAATCCAGGTCCTGCATCTATTTTGTTAAATGGTTCAAATTAAAGTATGAAGACCCCAGCTATCAGAAGACCGAAATAGCTCAGTTGGGAGAGCGTTAGACTGAAGATCTAAAGGTCCCTTGTTCAATCCCGGGTTTCGGCACAGTTGTGAGGTTCCTTGCTTCTAGCAAAATAGGTCTTGGAATCAGCTGTAGTACTTTTTCTCTATTCATCAAATTTTTTCCAACTGATCTACAACACAATCAATTTAACATCGACTTTGCTTTATATCCTCCTTCTAAACTTGCTTCCACCTCTCTTACCTTCAGGTTTGACAATGAATATTTCCCATTTCATGCTTTTTGTAAAGTAAACTCTTGTCTGCATTACCTTCCACCTCCCCTTGAATACAGATGTCAGTAGTCAGATGACATTGCTTACCTACTCATGCCAAATATATCTGGGTAATATAGTGCTAGTCCATTCAGAGTTAAAAAAACAACTACCTAACCTGTATCCCAAAACTGCTATTTGCCCATTGCACCAGTTAATTGCGGAATGATACAGGACTCCTTAAAACATATCTCTACCATATGAGGTTAAAAATCCAGGTCCTGCATCTATTTTGTTAAATGGTTTAAATTAAAGTATGAAGACCACAGCTATAAGCAGGCCGCAATAGCTCAGTTGGGAGAGCGTTAGACTGAAGATCGAAAGGTCCCTGGTTCAATCCCGGGTTTCGGCACAGTTGAGAGGTTCCTTGCTTCTAACAAAGTAGGTCTTGGAATAAGCTGTAGTACTTTTTTCTCTATCAACATTTTTATCAACTGATCTACAAAATGATCAATTCAACATAGACTTTGCTTTCTGTCCTCTTTTTAAACTTTCTTCCACATATCTTGCCTTCAGGTTTGACAATGAATGTTTCCCATTTCGTCCTTTTTTGTAAAGTAAACTCTTGTCTGCATCACATTCCACTTCCCCTTGAACACAGATGTCAGTAGTCAGATGACATTGCTTACCTACTCATGCAAAATATATCTGGGTAATATAGTGCTAGTCCATTCAGAGTTAAAAAAACAACTACCTAACCTGGATCCCAAAAATGCTATTTACCCATTGCACTAGTTAACTGGGGAATGATACAGGACTCCTTAAAACATATCTCTACCATATGAAGTTAAAAATCCAGGTCCTGCATCTATTTTGTTAAATGGTTCAAATTAAAGTATGAAGACCCCAGCTATCAGAAGGCTGAAATAGCTCAGTTGGGAGAGCGTTAGACTGAAGATCTAAAGGTCCCTGGTTCAATCCCGGGTTTCGGCACAGTAGAGACGTTCCTTGCTTCTAACAAAATAGGTCTTGGAATCAGCTGTAGTACTTTTTCTCTATTCATCAAATTTTTTCCAACTGATCTACAACACAATCAATTTAACATAGACTTTGCTTTATGTCCTCCTTCTAAACTTGCTTCCACCTCTCTTACCTTCAGGTTTGACAATGAATATTTCCCATTTCATGCTTTTTTGTAAAGTAAACTCTTGTCTGCATTACCTTCCACCTCCCCTTGAATACAGATGTCAGTAGTCAGATGACATTGCTTACCTACTCATGCCAAATATATCTGGGTAATATAGTGCTAGTCCATTCAGAGTTAAAAAAACAACTACGTAACCTGGATCCCAAAAATGCTATTTGCCCATTGCACCAGTTAATTGCGGAATGATACAAGACTCCTTAAAACATATCTCTACCATATGAGGTTAAAAATCCAGGTCCTGCATTTATTTTGTTAAATGGTTTAAATTAAAGTATGAAGACCACAGCTGTAAGCAGGCTGAAACAGCTCAGTTGGGAGAGCGTTAGACTGAAGATCTAAAGGTCCCTGGTTCAATCCCAGGTTTAGGCACAGTTGAGAGGTTCCTTGCTTCTAAAAAAATAGGTCTTGGAATCAGCTGTAGTACTTTTTCTCTATTCATCAAATTTTTTCCAACTGATCTACAACACAATCAATTTAACATAGACTTTGCTTTATGTCCTCCTTCTAAACTTGCTTCCACCTCTCTTACCTTCAGGTTTGACAATGAATATTTCCCATTTCATGCTTTTTTGTAAAGTAAACTCTTGTCTGCATTACCTTCCACTTCCCCTCGAACACAGATGTCAGTAGTCAGATGACATTGCTTACCTACTCATGCCAAATATATCTGGGTAATATAGTGCTAGTCCATTCAGAGTTAAAAAAACAACTACCTAACCTGGATCCCAAAAATGCTATTTGCCCATTGCACCAGTTAATTGCGGAATGATACAGGACTCCTTAAAACATATCTCTACCATATGAGGTTAAAAATCCAGGTCCTGCATCTATTTTGTTAAATGATTTAAATTAAAGTATGAAGACCACAGCTATAAGCAGGCCACAATAGCTCAGTTGGGAGAGCGTTAGACTGAAGATCTAAAGGTCCCTGGTTCAATCCAGGGTTTCGGCACAGTTGAGAGGTTCCTTGCTTCTAACAAAATAGGTCTTGGAATCAGCTGTAGTACTTTTTTCTCTATCAACATGTTTATCAACTGATCTACAAAATGATCAATTCAACATAGACTTTGCTTTCTGTCCTCCTTTTAAACTTTCTTCCACCTATCTTGCCTTCAGGTTTCACAATGAATGTTTCCCATTTCGTCCTTTTTTGTAAAGTAAACTCTTGTCTGCATCACATTCCACTTCCCCTTGAACACAGATGTCAGTAGTCAGATGACATTGCTTACCTACTCATGCCAAATATATCTAGGTAATATAGTGCTAGTCCATTCAGAGTTAAAAAAACAAATACCTAACCTGGATCCCAAAAATGCTTTTTACCCATTGCACCAGTTAACTGGGGAATGATACAGGACTCCTTAAAACATATCTCGACCATATGAGGTTAAAAATCCAGGTCCTGCATCTATTTTGTTAAATGGTTCAAATTAAAGTATGAAGACCACAGCTATCAGAAGGCCGAAATAGCTCAGTTGGGAGAGCGTTAGACTGACGATCTAAAGGTCCATGGTTCAATCCCGGGTTTCGGCACAGTTGAGAGGTTCCTTGCTTCTAACAAAATAGGTCTTGGAATCAGCTGTAGTACTTTTTCTCTATTCATCAAATTTTTTCCAACTGATCTACAACACAATCAATTTAACATAGACTTTGCTTTATGTCCTCCTTCTAAACTTGCTTCCACCTCTCTTACCTTCAGGTTTGACAATGAATATTTTCCATTTCATGCTTTTTTGTAAAGTAAACTCTTGTCTGCATTACCTTCCACTTCCCCTTGAACACAGATGTCAGTAGTCAGATGACATTGCTTACCTACTCATGCCAAATATATCTGGGTAATATAGTGCTAGTCCATTCAGAGTTAAAAAAACAACTACCTAACCTGGATCCAAAAAATGCTATTTACCCATTGTACCAGTTAATTGCGGAATGATACAGGACTCCTTAAAACATATCTCTACCATATGAGGTTAAAAATCCAGGTCCTGCATCTATTTTGTTAAATGGTTTAAATTAAAGTATGAAGACCACAGCTATAAGCAGGCCGCAATAGCTCAGTTGGGAGAGCGTTAGACTGAAGATCTAAAGGTCCCTGGTTCAATCCCGGGTTTCGGCACAGTTGAGAGGTTCCTTGCTTCTAACAAAATAGGTCTTGGAATAAGCTGTAGTACTTTTTTCTCTATCAACATTTTTATCAACTGATCTACAAAATGATCAATTCAACATAGACTTTGCTTTCTGCCCTCTTTTTAAACTTTCTTCCACCTATCTTGCCTTCAGGTTTGACAATGAATGTTTCCCATTTCGTCCTTTTTTGTAAAGTAAACTCTTGTCTGCATCACATTCCACTTCCCCTTGAACACAGATGTCAGTAGTCAGATGACATTGCTTACCTACTCATGCCAAATATATCTAGGTAATATAGTGCTAGTCCATTCAGAGTTAAAAAAACAACTACCTAACCTGGATCCCAAAAATGCTTTTTACCCATTGCACCAGTTAACTGGGGAATGATACAGGACTCCTTAAAACATATCTCGACCATATGAGGTTAAAAATCCAGGTCCTGCATCTATTTTGTTAAATGGTTCAAATTAAAGTATGAAGACCACAGCTATCAGAAGGCCGAAATAGCTCAGTTGGGAGAGCGTTAGACTGACGATCTAAAGGTCCATGGTTCAATCCCGGGTTTCGGCACAGTTGAGAGGTTCCTTGCTTCTAACAAAATAGGTCTTGGAATCAGCTGTAGTACTTTTTCTCTATTCATCAAATTTTTTCCAACTGATCTACAACACAATCAATTTAACATAGACTTTGCTTTATATCCTCCTTCTAAACTTGCTTCCACCTCTCTTACCTTCAGGTTTGACAATGAATATTTCCCATTTCATGCTTTTTTGTAAAGTAAACTCTTGTCTGCATTACCTTCCACTTCCCCTTGAACACAGATGTCAGTAGTCAGATGACATTGCTTACCTACTCATGCCAAATATATCTGGGTAATATAGTGCTAGTCCATTCAGAGTTAAAAAAACAACTACCTAACCTGGATCCCAAAAATGCTATTTACCCATTGCACCAGTTAATTGCGGAATGATACAGGACTCCTTAAAACATATCTCACCATATGAGGTTAAAAATCCAGGTCCTGCATCTGTTTTGTTAAATGGTTTAAATTAAAGTATGAAGACTACAGCTATAAGCAGGCCGAAATAGCTCAGTTGGGAGAGCGTTAGACTGAAGATCTAAAGGTCCCTGGTTCAATCCCGGGTTTCGGCACAGTTGAGAGGTTCCTTGCTTCTAACAAAATAGGTCTTGGAATCAGCTGTAGTACTTTTTTCTCTATCAACATTTTTGTCAACTGATCTACAAAATGATCAATTCAACATAGACTTTGCTTTCTGTCCTCCTTTTAAACTTTCTTCCACCTATCTTGCCTTCAGGTTTGACTGTGAATGTTTTCCATTTCGTCCTTTTTTGTAAAGTAAACTCTTGTCTGCATTACCTTCCACTTCCCCTTGAACACAGATGTCAGTAGTCAGATGACATTGCTTACCTACTCATGCCAAATATATCTGGGTAATATAGTGCTAGTCCATTCAGAGTTAAAAAAACAACTACCTAACCTGGATCCCAAAAATGCTATTTACCCATTGCACCAGTTAACTGGGGAATGATACAGGTCTCCTTAAAACATATCTCTACCATATGAGGTTAAAAATCCAGGTCCTGCATCTATTTTGTTAAATGGTTCAAATTAAAGTATGAAGACCCCAGCTATCAGAAGGCCGAAATAGCTCAGTTGGGAGAGCGTTAGACTGAAGATCTAAAGGTCCCTGGTTCAATCCCGGGTTTCGGCACAGTTGAGAGGTTCCTTGCTTCTAACAAAATAGGTCTTGGAATGAGCTGTAGTACTTTTTCTCTATTAACATTTTTATCAACTGATCTACAAAATGATCAATTCAACATAGACTTTGCTTTCTGTCCTCCTTTTAAACTTTCTTCCACCTATCTTGCCTTCCGGTTTGACTATGAATGTTTTCCATTTCGTCCTTTTTTGTAAAGTAAACTCTTGTCTGCATCACATTCCCCTTCCCCTTGAACACAGATGTCAGTAGTCAGATGACATTGCTTACCTACTCATGCCAAATATATCTGGGTAATATAGTGCTAGTCCATTCAGAGTTAAAAAAACAACTACCTAACCTGGATCCCAAAAATGCTATTTACCCATTGCACCAGTTAACTGGGGAATGATACAGGACTCCTTAAAACATATCTCTACCATATGAGGTTAAAAATCCAGGTCCTGCATCTATTTTGTTAAATGGTTCAAATTAAAGTATGAAGACCCCAGCTATCAGAAGGCCGAAATAGCTCAGTTGGGAGAGCGTTAGACTGAAGATCTAAAGGTCCCTGGTTCAATCCCGGGTTTCGGCACAGTTGAGACGTTCCTTGCTTCTAACAAAATAGTTCTTGGAATCAGCTGTAGTACTTTTTCTCTATTCATCAAATTTTTTCCAACTGATCTACAACACAATCAATTTAACATAGACTTTGCTTTATGTCCTCCTTCTAAACTTGCTTCCACCTCTCTTACCTTCAGGTTTGACAATGAATATTTCCCATTTCATGCTTTTTTGTAAAGTAAACTCTTGTCTGCATTACCTTCCACTTCCCCTTGAACACAGATGTCAGTAGTCAGATGACATTGCTTACCTACTCATGCCAAATATATCTGGATAATATAGTGCTAGTCCATTCAGAGTTAAAAAAACAACTACCTAACCTGGATCCAAAAAATGCTATTTACCCATTGTACCAGTTAATTGTGGAATGATACAGGTCTCCTTAAAACATATCTCTACCATATGAGGTTAAAAATACAGGTCCTGCATCTATTTTGTTAAATGATTTAAATTAAAGTATGAAGACCACAGCTATAAGCAGGCCGCAATAGCTCAGTTGGGAGAGCGTTAGACTGAAGATCTAAAGGTCCCTGGTTCAATCCCGGGTTTCGGCACAGTTGAGAGGTTCCTTGCTTCTAACAAAATAGGTCTTGGAATCAGCTGTAGTACTTTTTTCTCTATCAACATTTTTATCAACTGATCTACAAAATGATCAATTCAACATAGACTTTGCTTTCTGTCCTCCTTTTAAACTTTCTTCCACCTATCTTGCCTTCAGGTTTCACAATGAATGTTTCCCATTTCGTCCTTTTTTGTAAAGTAAACTCTTGTCTGCATCACATTCCACTTCCCCTTGAACACAGATGTCAGTAGTCAGATGACATTGCTTAACTACTCATGACAAATATATCTAGGTAATATAGTGCTAGTCCATTCAGAGTTAAAAAAACAACTACCTAACCTGGATCCCAAAAATGCTATTTACCCATTGCACCAGTTAACTGGGGAATGATACAGGACTCCTTAAAACATATCTCTACCATATGAGGTTAAAAATCCAGGTCCTGCATCTATTTTGTTAAATGGTTCAAATTAAAGTATGAAGACCCCAGCTATCAGAAGGCCGAAATAGCTCAGTTGGGAGAGCGTTAGACTGAAGATCTAAAGGTCCCTGGTTCAATCCCGGGTTTCGGCGCAGTTGAGAGGTTCCTTGCTTCTAACAAAATAGGTCTTGGAATCAGCTGTAGTACTTTTTCTCTATTCATCAATTTTTTTCCAACTGATCTACAACACAATCAATTTAACATAGACTTTGCTTTATGTCCTCCTTCTAAACTTGCTTCCACCTCTCTTACCTTCAGGTTTGACAATGAATATTTTCCATTTCATGCTTTTTTGTAAAGTAAACTCTTGTCTGCATTACCTTCCACTTCCCCTTGAACACAGATGTCAGTAGTCAGATGACATTGCTTACCTACTCATGCCAAATATATCTGGGTAATATAGTGCTAGTCCATTCAGAGTTAAAAAACAACTACCTAACCTGGATCCCAAAACTGCTATTTGCCCATTGCACCAGTTAATTGCGGAATGATACAGGACTCCTTAAAACATATCTCTACCATATGAGGTTAAAAATCCAGGTCCTGCATCTATTTTGTTAAATGGTTTAAATTAAAGTATGAAGACCACAGCTATAAGCAGGCCGCAATAGCTCAGTTGGGAGACCGTTAGACTGAAGATCTAAAGGTTCCTGGTTCAATCCCGGGTTTCGGCACAGTTGAGAGGTTCCTTGCTTCTAACAAAATAGCTCTTGGAATAAGCTGTAGTACTTTTTTCTCTATCAACATTTTTATCAACTGATCTACAAAATGATCAATTCAACATAGACTTTGCTTTCTGCCCTCTTTTTAAACTTTCTTCCACCTATCTTGCCTTCAGGTTTGACAATGAATGTTTCCCATTTCGTCCTTTTTTGTAAAGTAAACTCTTGTCTGCATCACATTCCACTTCCCCTTGAACACAGATGTCAGTAGTCAGATGACATTGCTTACCTACTCATGCCAAATATATCTAGGTAATATAGTGCTAGTCCATTCAGAGTTAAAAAAACAACTACCTAACCTGGATCCCAAAAATGCTATTTACCCATTGCACCAGTTAACTGGGGAATGATACAGGACTCCTTAATACATATCTCTACCATATGAGGTTAAAAATCCAGGTCCTGCATCTATTTTGTTAAATGGTTCAAATTAAAGTATGAAGACCACAGCTATCAGAAGGCCGAAATAGCTCAGTTGGGAGAGCGTTAGACTGAAGATCTAAAGGTCCATGGTTCAATCCCGGGTTTCGGCACAGTTGAGAGGTTCCTTGCTTCTAACAAAATAGGTCTTGGAATCAGCTGTAGTACTTTTTCTCTATTCATCAAATTTTTTCCAACTGATCTACAACACAATCAATTTAACATAGACTTTGCTTTATATCCTCCTTCTAAACTTGCTTCCACCTCTCTTACCTTCAGGTTTGACAATGAATATTTCCCATTTCATGCTTTTTTGTAAAGTAAACTCTTGTCTGCATTACCTTCTACTTCCCCTTGAACACAGATGTCAGTAGTCAGATGACATTGCTTACCTACTCATGCCAAATATATCTGGGTAATATAGTGCTAGTCCATTCAGAGTTAAAAAAACAACTACCTAACCTGGATCCCAAAAATGCTATTTACCCATTGCACCAGTTAATTGCGGAATGATACAGGACTCCTTAAAACATATCTCACCATATGAGGTTAAAAATCCAGGTCCTGCATCTGTTTTGTTAAATGGTTTAAATTAAAGTATGAAGACCACAGCTATAAGCAGGCCGAAATAGCTCAGTTGGGAGAGCGTTAGACTGAAGATCTAAAGGTCCCTGGTTCAATCCCGGGTTTCGGCACAGTTGAGAGGTTCCTTGCTTCTAACAAAATAGGTCTTGGAATCAGCTGTAGTACTTTTTTCTCTATCAACATTTTTATCAACTGATCTACAAAATGATCAATTCAACATAGACTTTGCTTTCTGTCCTCCTTTTAAACTTTCTTCCACCTATCTTGCCTTCAGGTTTGACTGTGAATGTTTTCCATTTCGTCCTTTTTTGTAAAGTAAACTCTTGTCTGCATCACATTCCACTTCCCCTTGAACACAGATGTCAGTAGTCAGATGACATTGCTTACCTACTCATGCCAAATATATCTGGGTAATATAGTGCTAGTCCATTCAGAGTTAAAAAAACAACTACCTAACCTGGATCCCAAAAATGCTATTTACCCATTGCACCAGTTAACTGGGGAATGATACAGGACTCCTTAAAACATATCTCTACCATATGAGGTTAAAAATCCAGGTCCTGCATCTATTTTGTTAAATGGTTTAAATTAAAGTATGAAGAGCACATCTATAAGCAGGCCGCAATAGCTCAGTTGGGAGAGCATTAGACTGAAGATCTAAAGGTCCCTGGTTCCATCCCGGGTTTCGGCACAGTTGAGACGTTCCTTGCTTCTAACAAAATAGGTCTTGGAATCAGCTGTAGTACTTTTTCTCTATTCATCAAATTTTTTCCAACTGATCTACAACACAATCAATTTAACATAGACTTTGCTTTCTGTCCTCCTTTTAAACTTTGTTCCACCTATCTTGCCTTCAGGTTTGACAATGAATGTTTCCCACTTCGTCCTTTTTTGTAAAGTAAACTCTTGTCTGCATCACATTCCACTTCCCCTTGAACACAGATGTCAGTAATCAGATGACATTGCTTACCTACTCATGCCAAATATATCTAGGTAATATAGTGCTAGTCCATTCAGAGTTAAAAAAACAACTACCTAACCTGGATCCCAAAAATGCTATTTACCCATTGCACCAGTTAACTGGGGAATGATACAGGACTCCTTAAAACATATTTCTACCATATGAGGTTAAAAATCCAGGTCCTGCATCTATTTTGTTAAATGGTTCAAATTAAAGTATGAAGACCCCAGCTATCAGAATGCTGAAATAGCTCAGTTGGGAGAGCGTTAGACTGAAGATCTAAAGGTCACTGGTTCAATCCTGGGTTTCGGCACAGTTGAGAGGTTCCTTGCTTCTAACAAAATAGGTCTTGGAATCAGCTGTAGTACTTTTTCTCTATCAACATTTTTATCAACTGATCTACAAAATGATCAATTCAACATAGACTTTGCTTTCTGTCCTCCTTTTAAACTTTCTTCCACCTATCTTGCCTTCAGGTTTCACAATGAATGTTTCCCACTTCGTCCTTTTTTGTAAAGTAAACTCTTGTCTGCATTACCTTCCACTTCCCCTTGAACACAGATGTCAGTAGTCAGATGACATTGCTTGACTACTCATGCCAAATATATCTGGGTAATATAGTGCTAGTCCATTCAGAGTTAAAAAAACAACTACCTAACCTGGATCCAAAAAATGCTATTTACCCATTGCACCAGTTAATTGCGGAATGATACAATACTCCTTAAAACATATCTCTACCATATGAGGTTAAAAATCCAGGTCCTGCATCTATTTTGTTAAATGGTTCAAATTAAAGTATGAAGACCCCAGCTATCAGAAGGCTGAAATAGCTCAGTTTGGAGAGCGTTAGACTGAAGATCTTAAGGTCCCTGGTTCAATCCCGGGTTTCGGCACAGTTGAGAGGTTCCTTGCTTCTAACAAAATAGGTCTTGGAATCAGCTGTAGTACTTTTTCTCTATTCATCAATTTTTTTCCAACTGATCTACAACACAATCAATTTAACATAGACTTTGCTTTATGTCCTCCTTCTAAACTTGCTTCCACCTCTCTTACCTTCAGGTTTGACAATGAATATTTCCCATTTCATGCTTTTTTGTAAAGTAAACTCTTGTCTGCATTACCTTCCACTTCCCCTTGAACACAGATGTCAGTAGTCAGATGACATTGCTTACCTACTCATGCCAAATATATCTGGGTAATATAGTGCTAGTCCATTCAGAGTTAAAAAAACAACTACCTAACCTGGATCCAAAAAATGCTATTTACCCATTGTACCAGTTAATTGCGGAATGATACAGGACTCCTTAAAACATATCTCTACCATATGAGGTTAAAAATCCAGGTCCTGCATCTATTTTGTTAAATGGTTTAAATTAAAGTATGAAGACCACAGCTATAAGCAGGCCGAAATAGCTCAGTTGGGAGAGCGTTAGACTGAAGATCTAAAGGTCCCTGGTTCAATCCTGGGTTTCGGCACAGTTGAGAGGTTCCTTGCTTCTAAAAAAATAGGTCTTGGAATCAGCTGTAGTACTTTTTCTCTATTCATCAAATTTTTTCCAACTGATCTACAACACAATCAATTTAACATAGACTTTGCTTTATGTCCTCCTTCTAAACTTGCTTCCACCTCTCTTACCTTCAGGTTTGACAATGAATTTTTCCCATTTCATGCTTTTTTGTAAAGTAAACTCTTGTCTGCATTACCTTCCACCTCCCCTTGAATACAGATGTCAGTAGTCAGATGACATTGCTTACCTACTCATGCCAAATATATCTGGGTAATATAGTGCTAGTCCATTCAGAGTTAAAAAAACAACTACCTAACCTGGATCCCAAAAATGCTATTTACCCATTGCACCAGTTAATTGCGGAATGATACAGGACTCCTTAAAACATATCTCACCATATGAGGTTAAAAATCCAGGTCCTGCTTCTGTTTTGTTAAATGGTTTAAATTAAAGTATGAAGACCACAGCTATAAGCAGGCCGAAATAGCTCAGTTGGGAGAGCGTTAGACTGAAGATCTAAAGGTCCCTGGTTCAATCCCGGGTTTCGGCACAGTTGAGAGGTTCCTTGCTTCTAACAAAATAGGTCTTGGAATCAGCTGTAGTACTTTTTTCTCTATCAACATTTTTATCAACTGATCTACAAAATGATCAATTCAACATAGACTTTGCTTTCTGTCCTCCTTTTAAACTTTCTTCCACCTATCTTGCCTTCAGGTTTGACTATGAATGTTTCCCATTTCGTCCTTTTTTGTAAAGTAAACTCTTGTCTGCATTACCTTCCACTTCCCCTTGAACACAGATGTCAGTAGTCAGATGACATTGCTTACCTACTCATGCCAAATATATCTGGGTAATATAGTGCTAGTCCATTCAGAGTTAAAAAAACAACTACCTAACCTGGATCCCAAAAATGCTATTTACCCATTGCACCAGTTAACTGGGGAATGATACAGGACTCCTTAAAACATATCTCTACCATATGAGGTTAAAAATCCAGGTCCTGCATCTATTTTGTTAAATGGTTTAAATTAAAGTATGAAGACCGCAGCTATAAGCAGGCCGCAATAGCTCAGTTGGGAGAGCGTTAGACTGAAGATCTAATGGTCCCTGGTTCAATCCCGGGTTTCGGCACAGTTGAGAGGTTCCTTGCTTCTAACAAAATAGGTCTTGGAATCAGCTGTAGTACTTTTTTCTCTATCAACATTTTTATCAACTGATCTACAAAATGATCAATTCAACATAGACTTTGCTTTCTGTCCTCCTTTTAAACTTTCTTCCACCTATCTTGCCTTCAGGTTTGACAATGAATGTTTCCCATTTCGTCCTTTTTTGTAAAGTAAACTCTTGTCTGCATCACATTCCACTTCCCCTTGAACACAGATGTCAGTAGTCAGATGACATTGCTTACCTACTCATGCCAAATATATCTAGGTAATATAGTGCTAGTCCATTTCGAGTTAAAAAAACAACTACCTAACCTGGATCCCAAAAATGCTATTTACCCATTGCACCAGTTAACTGGGGAATGATACAGGACTCCTTAAAACATATCTCTACCATATGAGGTTAAAAATCCAGGTCCTGCATCTATTTTGTTAAATGGTTTAAATTAAAGTATGAAGACCACAGCTATAAGCAGGCCGAAATAGCTCAGTTGGGAGAGCGTTAGACTGAAGATCTAAAGGTCCCTGATTCAATCCCGGGTTTCGGCACAGTTGAGAGGTTCCTTGCTTCTAACAAAATAGGTCTTGGAATCAGCTGTAGTACTTTTTCTCTATTCATCAAATTTTTTCCAACTGATCTACAACACAATCAATTTAACATAGACTTTGCTTTATATCCTCCTTCTAAACTTGCTTCCACCTCTCTTACCTTCAGGTTTGACAATGAATATTTCCCATTTCATGCTTTTTTGTAAAGTAAACTCTTGTCTGCATTACCTTCCACTTCCCCTTGAACACAGATGTCAGTAGTCAGATGACATTGCTTACCTACTCATGCCAAATATATCTGGGTAATATAGTGCTAGTCCATTCAGAGTTAAAAAAACAACTACCTAACCTGGATCCCAAAAATGCTATTTACCCATTGCACCAGTTAATTGCGGAATGATACAGGACTCTTTAAAACATATCTCACCATATGAGGTTAAAAATCCAGGTCCTGCATCTGTTTTGTTAAATGGTTTAAATTAAAGTATGAAGACCACAGCTATAAGCAGGCCGAAATAGCTCAGTTGGGAGAGCGTTAGACTGAAGATCTAAAGGTCCCTGGTTCAATCCCGGGTTTCGGCACAGTTGAGAGGTTCCTTGCTTCTAACAAAATAGGTCTTGGAATCAGCTGTAGTACTTTTTTCTCTATCAACATTTTTATCAACTGATCTACAAAATGATCAATTCAACATAGACTTTGCTTTCTGTCCTCCTTTTCAACTTTCTTCCACCTATCTTGCCTTCAGGTTTGACTATGAATGTTTTCCATTTCGTCCTTTTTTGTAAAGTAAACTCTTGTCTGCATCACATTCCACTTCCCCTTGAACACAGATGTCAGTAGTCAGATGACATTGCTTACCTACTCATGCCAAATATATCTGGGTAATATAGTGCTAGTCCATTCAGAGTTAAAAAAACAACTACCTAACCTGGATCCCAAAAATGCTATTTACCCATTGCACCAGTTAACTGGGGAATGATACAGGACTCCTTAAAACATATCTCTACCATATGAGGTTAAAAATCCAGGTCCTGCATCTATTTTGTTAAATGGTTCAAATTAAAGTATGAAGACCCCAGCTATCAGAAGGCCGAAATAGCTCAGTTGGGAGAGCGTTAGACTGAAAATCTAAAGGTCCCTGGTTCAATCCCGGGTTTCGGCACAGTTGAGAGGTTCCTTGCTTCTAACAAAATAGGTCTTGGAATCAGCTGTAGTACTTTTTCTCTATTAACATTTTTATCAACTGATCTACAAAATGATCAATTCAACATAGACTTTGCTTTCTGTCCTCCTTTTAAACTTTCTTCCACCTATCTTGCCTTCCGGTTTGACTATGAATGTTTTCCATTTCGTCCTTTTTTGTAAAGTAAACTCTTGTCTGCATCACATTCCACTTCCCCTTGAACACAGATGTCAGTAGTCAGATGACATTGCTTACCTACTCATGCCAAATATATCTGGGTAATATAGTGCTAGTCCATTCAGAGTTAAAAAAAACAACTACCTAACCTGGATCCCAAAAATGCTATTTACCCATTGCACCAGTTAACTGGGGAATGATACAGGACTCCTTAAAACATATCTCTACCATATGAGGTTAGAAATCCAGGTCCTGCATCTATTTTGTTAAATGGTTCAAATTAAAGTATGAAGACCCCAGCTATCAGAAGGCCGAAATAGCTTAGTTGGGAGAGCGTTAGACTGAAGATCTAAAGGTCCCTGGTTCAATCCCGGGTTTCGGCACAGTTGAGACGTTCCTTGCTTCTAACAAAATAGGTCTTGGAATCAGCTGTAGTACTTTTTCTCTTTTCATCAAATTTTTTCCAACTGATCTACAACACAATCAATTTAACATAGACTTTGCTTTATGTCCTCCTTCTAAACTTGCTTCCACCTCTCTTATCTTCAGGTTTGACAATGAATATTTCCCATTTCATGCTTTTTTGTAAAGTAAACTCTTGTCTGCATTACCTTCCACTTCCCCTTGAACACAGATGTCAGTAGTCAGATGACATTGCTTACCTACTCATGCCAAATATATCTAGGTAATATAGTGCTAGTCCATTCAGAGTTAAAAAAACAACTACCTAACCTGGATCCCAAAAATGCTATTTACCCATTGCACCAGTTAACTGGGGAATGATACAGGACTCCTTAAAACATATCTCTACCATATGAGGGTAAAAATCCAGGTCCTGCATCTATTTTGTTAAATGGTTTAAATTAAAGTATGAAGACCCCAGCTATAAGCAGGCCGAAATAGCTCAGTTGGGAGAGCGTTAGACTGAAGATCTAAAGGTCCCTGGTTCAATCCTGGGTTTCGGCACAGTTGAGAGGTTCCTTGCTTCTAACAAAATAGGTCTTGGAATCAGCTGTAGTACTTTTTCTCTATTCATCAAATTTTTTCCAACTGATCTACAACACAATCAATTTAACATAGACTTTGCTTTATGTCCTCCTTCTAAACTTGCTTCCACCTCTCTTACCTTCAGGTTTGACAATGAATATTTCCCATTTCATGCTTGTTTGTAAAGTAAACTCTTGTCTGCATTACCTTCCACCTCCCCTTGAATACAGATGTCAGTAGTCAGATGACATTGCTTACCTACTCATGCCAAATATATCTGGGTAATATAGTGCTAGTCCATTCAGAGTTAAAAAAACAACTACCTAACCTGGATCCCAAAACTGCTATTTGCCCATTGCACCAGTTAATTGTGGAATGATACAGGACTCCTTAAAACATATCTCTACCATATGAGGTTAAAAATCCAGGTCCTGCATCTATTTTGTTAAATGGTTTAAATTAAAGTATGAAGACCACAGCTATAAGCAGGCCGAAATAGCTCAGTTGGGAGAGCGTTAGACTGAAGATCTAAAGGTCCCTGGTTCAATCCCGGGTTTCGGCACAGTTGAGAGGTTCCTTGCTTCTAAAAATAAAGGTCTTGGAATCAGCTGTAGTACTTTTTCTCTATTCATAAAAATTTTTCCAACTGATCTACAACACAATCAATTTAACATAGACTTTGCTTTATGTCCTCCTTCTAAACTTGCTTCCACCTCTCTTACCTTCAGGTTTGACAATGAATATTTCCCATTTCATGCTTTTTTGTAAAGTAAACTCTTGTCTGCATTACCTTCCACCTCCCCTTGAATACAGATGTCAGTAGTCAGATGACATTGCTTACCTACTCATGCCAAATATATCTGGATCCCAAAAATGCTATTTACCCATTGCACCAGTTAATTGTGGAATGATACAGGACTCCTTAAAACATATCTCACCATATGAGGTTAAAAATCCAGGTCCTGCATCTATTTTGTTAAATGGTTTAAATTAAAGTATGAAGACCACAGCTATAAGCAGGCCGAAATAGCTAAGTTGGGAGAGCGTTAGACTGAAGATCTAAAGGTCCCTGGTTCAATCCCGGGTTTCGGCACAGTTGAGAGGTTCCTTGCTTCTAACAAAATAGGTCTTGGAATCAGCTGTAGTACTTTTTTCTCTATCAACATTTTTATCAACTGATCTACAAAATGATCAATTCAACATAGACTTTGCTTTCTGTCCTCCTTTTAAACTTTCTTCCACCTATCTTGCCTTCAGGTTTGACTATGAATGTTTTCCATTTCGTCCTTTTTTGTAAAGTAAACTCTTGTCTGCATCACATTCCACTTCCCCTTGAACACAGATGTCAGTAGTCAGATGACATTGCTTACCTACTCATGCCAAATATATCTGGGTAATATAGTGCTAGTCCATTCAGAGTTAAAAAAACAAGTACCTAACCTGGATCCCAAAAATGCTATTTACCCATTGCACCAGTTAACTGGGGAATTATACAGGACTCCTTAAAACATATCTCTACCATATGAGGGTAAAAATCCAGGTCCTGAGTCTATTTTGTTAAATGGTTTAAATTAAAGTATGAAGACCCCAGCTATAAGCAGGCCGAAATAGCTCAGTTGGGAGAGCGTTAGACTGAAGATCTAAAGGTCCCGGGTTTCGGCACAGTTGAGAGGTTCCTTGCTTCTAACAAAATAGGTCTTGGAATCAGCTGTAGTACTTTTTCTCTATTCATCAAATTTTTTCCAACTGATCTACAACACAATCAATTTAACATAGACTTTGCTTTATGTCCTCCTTCTAAACTTGCTTCCACCTCTCTTACCTTCAGGTTTGACAATGAATATTTCCCATTTCATGCTTTTTTGTAAAGTAAACTCTTGTCTGCATTACCTTCCACCTCCCCTTGAATACAGATGTCAGTAGTCAGATGACATTGCTTACCTACTCATGCCAAATATATCTGGGTAATATAGTGCTAGTCCATTCAGAGTTAAAAAAACAACTACCTAACCTGGATCCCAAAACTGCTATTTGCCCATTGCACCAGTTTATTGCGGAATGATACAGGACTCCTTAAACCATATCTCTACCATATGAGGTTAAAATCCAGGTCCTGCATCTATTTTGTTAAATGGTTTAAATTAAAGTATGAAGACCACAGCTATAAGCAGGCCGCAATAGCTCAGTTGGGAGAGCGTTAGACTGAAGATCTAAAGGTCCCTGGTTCAATCCCGGGTTTCGGCACAGTTGAGAGGTTCCTTGCTTCTAACAAAATAGGTCTTGGAATCAGCTGTAGTCCTTTTTTCTCTATCAACATTTTTATCAACTGATCTACAAAATGATCAATTCAACATAGACTTTGCTTTCTGTCCTCCTTTTAAACTTTCTTCCACCTATCTTGCCTTCAGGTTTGACAATGAATGTTTCCCATTTCGTCCTTTTTTGTAAAGTAAACTCTTGTCTGCATCACATTCCACTTCCCCTTGAACACAGATGTCAGTAGTCAGATGACATTGCTTACCTACTCATGCCAAATATATCTAGGTAATATAGTGCTAGTCCATTTCGAGTTAAAAAAACAACTACCTAACCTGGATCCCAAAAATGCTATTTACCCATTGCACCAGTTAACTGGGGAATGATACAGGACTCCTTAAAACATATCTCTACCATATGAGGTTAAAAATCCAGGTCCTGCATCTATTTTGTTAAATGGTTTAAATTAAAGTATGAAGACCACAGCTATAAGCAGGCCGAAATAGCTCAGTTGTGAGAGCGTTAGACTGAAGATCTAAAGGTCCCTGATTCAATCCCGGGTTTCGGCACAGTTGAGAGATTCCTTCCTTCTAACAAAATAGGTCTTGGAATCAGCTGTAGTACTTTTTCTCTATTCATCAAATTTTTTCCAACTGATCTACAACACAATCAATTTAACATAGACTTTGCTTTATGTACTCCTTCTAAACTTGCTTCCACCTCTCTTACCTTCAGGTTTGACAATGAATATTTCCCATTTCATGCTTTTTTGTAAAGTAAACTCTTGTCTGCATCACATTCCACTTCCCCTTGAACACAGATGTCAGTAGTCAGATGACATTGCTTACCTACTCATGCCAAATATATCTGGGTAATATAGTGCTAGTCCATTCAGAGTTAAAAAAACAACTACCTAACCTGGATCCCAAAAATGCTATTTACCCATTGCACCAGTTAACTGGGGAATGATACAGGACTCCTTAAAACATAACCTACCATATGAGGTTAAAAATCCAGGTCCTGCATATATTTTGTTAAATGGTTTAAATTAAAGTATGAAGACCACAGCTCTAAGCAGGCCGAAATAGCTCAGTTGAGCGAGCGTAAGACTGAAGATCTAAAGGTCCCTGGTTCAATCCCGGGTTTCGGCACAGTTGAGAGGTTCCTTGCTTCTAACAAAATAGGTCCTGGGATCAGCTGTAGTTCTTTTTCTCTATTCATCAAATTTTTTCCAACTGATCTACAACACAATCAATTTAACATAGACTTTGCTTTATGTCCTCCTTCTAAACTTGCTTCCACCTCTCTTACCTTCAGGTTTGACAATGAATATTTCCCATTTCATGCTTTTTTGTAAAGTAAACTCTTGTCTGCATTACCTTCCACTTCCCCTTGAACACAGATGTCAGTAGTCAGATGACATTGCTTACCTACTCATGCCAAATATATCTGGGTAATATAGTGCTAGTCCATTCAGAGTTAAAAAAACAACTACCTAACCTGGATCCCAAAAATGCTATTTACCCATTGCACCAGTTAATTGCGGAATGATACAGGACTCCTTAAAACATATCTCACCATATGAGGTTAAAAATCCAGGTCCTGCATCTATTTTGTTAAATGGTTTAAATTTAAGTATGAAGATCACAGCTATAAGCAGGCAAAAATAGCTAAGCTGGGAGAGCGTTAGACTGAAGATCTAAAGGTCCCTGGTTCAATCCCGGGTTTCGGCACAGTTGAGAGGTTCCTTGCTTCTAACAAAATAGGTCTTGGAATCAGCTGTAGTACTCTTTTCTCTATCAACATTTTTATCAACTGATCTACAAAATGATCAATTCAACATAGACTTTGCTTTCTGTCCTCCTTTTAAACTTTCTTCCACCTATCTTGCCTTCAGGTTTGACTATGAATGTTTTCCATTTTGTCCTTTTTTGTAAAGTAAACTCTTGTCTGCATCACATTCCACTTCCCCTTGAACACAGATGTCAGTAGTCAGATGACATTGCTTACCTACTCATGCCAAATATATCTGGGTAATATAGTGCTAGTCCATTCAGAGTTAAAAAAACAACTACCTAACCTGGATCCCAAAAACGCTATTTACCCATTGCACCAGTTAACTGGGGAATGATACAGGACTCCTTAAAACATAACCTACCATATGAGGTTAAAAATCCAGGTCCTGCATCTATTTTGTTAAATGGTTTAAATTAAAGTATGAAGACCACAGCTCTAAGCAGGCCGAAATAGCTCAGTTGAGCGAGCGTTAGACTGAAGATCTAAAGGTCCCTGGTTCAATCCCGGGTTTCGGCACAGTTGAGAGGTTCCTTGCTTCTAACAAAATAGGTCTTGGAATCAGCTGTAGTACTCTTTTCTCTATCAACATTTTTATCAACTGATCTACAAAATGATCAATTCAACATAGACTTTGCTTTCTGTCCTCCTTTTAAACTTTCTTCCACCTATCTTGCCTTCAGGTTTGACTATGAATGTTTTCCATTTTGTCCTTTTTTGTAAAGTAAACTCTTGTCTGCATCACATTCCACTTCCCCTTGAACACAGATGTCAGTAGTCAGATGACATTGCTTACCTACTCATGCCAAATATATCTGGGTAATATAGTGCTAGTCCATTCAGAGTTAAAAAAACAACTACCTAACCTGGATCCAAGAAATGCTATTTACCCATTGCACCAGTTAATTGCGGAATGATACAGGACTCCTTAAAACATATCTCTACCATGTGAGGTTAAAAATCCAGGTCCTGCATCTATTTTGTTAAATGGTTTAAATTAAAGTATGAAGACCACAGCTATAAGCAGGGCGAAATAGCTCAGTTGGGAGAGCGTTAGACTGAAGGTCCCTGGTTCAATCCTGGGTTTCGGCACAGTTGAGAGGTTCCTTGCTTCTAACAAAATAGGTCTTGGAATCAGCTGTAGTACTTTTTCTCTATTCATCAAATTTTTTCCAACTGATCTACAACACAATCAATTTAACATAGACTTTGCTTTATATCCTCCTTCTAAACTTGCTTCCACCTCTCTTACCTTCAGGTTTGACAATGAATATTTCCCATTTCATGCTTTTTTGTAAAGTAAACTCTTGTCTGCATTACCTTCCACTTCCCCTTGAACACAGATGTCAGTAGTCAGATGACATTGCTTACCTACTCATGCCAAATATATCTGGGTAATATAGTGCTAGTCCATTCAGAGTTAAAAAAACAACTACCTAACCTGGATCCCAAAAATGCTATTTACCCATTGCACCAGTTAATTGCGGAATGATACAGGACTCCTTAAAACATATCTCACCATATGAGGTTAAAAATCCAGGTCCTGCATCTGTTTTGTTAAATGGTTTAAATTAAAGTATGAAGCCACAGCTATAAGCAGGCCGAAATAGCTCAGTTGGGAGAGCGTTAGACTGAAGATCTAAAGGTCCCTGGTTCAATCCCGGGTTTCGGCACAGTTGAGAGGTTCCTTGCTTCTAACAAAATAGGTCTTGGAATCAGCTGTAGTACTTTTTTCTCTATCAACATTTTTATCAACTGATCTACAAAATGATCAATTCAACATAGACTTTGCTTTCTGTCCTCTTTTTAAACTTTCTTCCACCTATCTTGCCTTCAGGTTTGACAATGAATGTTTCCCATTTCATCATTTTAAAAATCCAGGTCCTGCATCTATTTTGTTAAATGGTTTAAATTAAAGTATGAAGACCACAGCTATAAGCAGGCCGCAATAGCTCAGTTGGGAGAGCGTTAGACTGAAGATCTAAAGGTCCCTGGTTCAATCCTGGGTTTCGGCACAGTTGAGAGGTTCCTTGCTTCTAACAAAATAGGTCTTGGAATCAGCTGTAGTACTTTTTTCTCTATTAACATTTTTATCAACTGATCTACAAAATGATCAATTCAACATAGACTTTGCTTTCTGTCCTCCTTTTAAACTTTCTTCCACCTATCTTGCCTTCAGGTTTGACTATGAATGTTTTCCATTTCGTCCTTTTTTGTAAAGTAAACTCTTGTCTGCATCACATTCCACTTCCCCTTGAACACAGATGTCAGTAGTCAGATGACATTGCTTACCTACTCATGCCAAATATATCTGGGTAATATAGTGCTAGTCCATTCAGAGTTAAAAAAACAACTACCTAACCTGGATCCCAAAAATGCTATTTACCCATTGCACCAGTTAACTGGGGAATGATACAGGACTCCTTAAAACATATCTCTACCATATGAGGTTAAAAATCCAGGTCCTGCATCTATTTTGTTAAATGGTTCAAATTAAAGTATGAAGACCGTAGCTATCAGAAGGCCGAAATAGCTCAGTTGGGAGAGCGTTAGACTGAAGATCTAAAGGTCCCTGGTTCAATCCCGGGTTTCGGCACAGTTGAGAGGTTCCTTGCTTCTAACAAAATAGGTCTTGGAATCAGCTGTAGTACTTTTTTCTCTATTAACATTTTTATCAACTGATCTACAAAATGATCAATTCAACATAGACTTTGCTTTCTGTCCTCCTTTTAAACTTTCTTCCACCTATCTTGCCTTCAGGTTTGACTATGAATGTTTTCCATTTCGTCCTTTTTTGTAAAGTAAACTCTTGTCTGCATCACATTCCACTTCCCCTTGAACACAGATGTCAGTAGTCAGATGACATTGCTTACCTACTCATGCCAAATATATCTGGGTAATATAGTGCTAGTCCATTCAGAGTTAAAAAAACAACTACCTAACCTGGATCCCAAAAATGCTATTTACCCATTGCACCAGTTAACTGGGGAATGATACAGGACTCCTTAAAACATATCTCTACCATATGAGGTTAAAAATCCAGGTCCTGCATCTATTTTGTTAAATGGTTCAAATTAAAGTATGAAGACCCCAGCTATCAGAAGGCCGAAATAGCTCAGTTGGGAGAGCGTTAGACTGAAGATCTAAAGGTCCCTGGTTCAATCCCGGGTTTCGGCACAGTTGAGAGGTTCCTTGCTTCTAACAA
Source organism: Lissotriton vulgaris (assembly GCF_964263255.1). NCBI lineage: Eukaryota > Metazoa > Chordata > Amphibia > Caudata > Salamandridae > Lissotriton > Lissotriton vulgaris. The sequence goes on along the minus strand of NC_141696.1, from coordinate 1,530,892,143 downwards.
AATAGGTCTTGGAATCAGCTGTAGTACTTTTTCTCTATTCATCAAATTTTTTCCAACTGATCTACAACACAATCAATTTAACATAGACTTTGCTTTATGTCCTCCTTCTAAACTTGCTTCCACCTCTCTTACCTTCAGGTTTGACAATGAATATTTCCCATTTCATGCTTTTTTGTAAAGTAAACTCTTGTCTGCATTACCTTCCACTTCCCCTTGAACACAGATGTCAGTAGTCAGATGACATTGCTTACCTACTCATGCCAAATATATATGGGTAATATAGTGCTAGTCCATTCAGAGTTAAAAAAACAACTACCTAACCTGGATCCAAAAAATGCTATTTTCCCATTGTACCAGTTAATTGCGGAATGATACAGGACTCCTTAAAACATATCTCTACCATATGAGGTAAAAATCCAGGTCCTGCATCTATTTTGTTAAATGGTTTAAATTAGAGTATGAAGACCACAGCTATAAGCTGGCCACTATAGCTCAGTTGGGAGAGCGTTAGACTCTAGATCTAAAGGTCCCTGGTTCAATCCCGGGTTTCGGCACAGTTGAGAGGTTCCTTGCTTCTAACAGAATAGGTCTTGGAATCAGCTGTAGTACTTTTTCTCGATTCATCAAATTTTTTCCAACTGATCTACAACACAATCAATTTAACATAGACTTTGCTTTATGTCCTCCTTCTAAACTTGCTTCCACCTCTCTTACCTTCAGGTTTGACAATGAATATTTCCCATTTCATGCTTTTTGGTAAAGAAAACTCTTGTCTGCATTACCTTCCACCTCCCCTTGAATACAGATGTCAGTAGTCAGATGACATTGCTTACCTACTCATGCCAAATATATCTGGGTAATATAGTGCTAGTCCATTCAGAGTTAAAAAAACAACTACCTAACCTGGATCCCAAAACTGCTATTTGCCCATTGCACCAGTTAATTGCGGAATGATACAGGACTCCTTAAAACATATCTCTACCATATGAGGTTAAAAATCCAGGTCCTGCATCTATTTTGTTAAATAGTTTAAATTAAAGTATGAAGACCACAGCTATAAGCAGGCCGCAATAGCTCAGTTGGGAGAGCGTTAGACTGAAGATCTAAAGGTCTCTGGTTCCATCCCGGGTTTCGGCACAGTTGAGAGGTTCCTTGCTTCTAACAAAATAGGTCTTGGAATCAGCTGTAGTACTTTTTTCTCTATGAACATTTTTATCAACTGATCTACAAAATGATCAATTCAACATAGACTTTGCTTTCTGTCCTCCTTTTAAACTTTCTTCCACCTATCTTGCCTTCAGGTTTGACAATGAATGTTTCCCATTTCGTCCTTTTTTGTAAAGTAAACTCTTGTCTGCATCACATTCCACTTCCCCTTGAACACAGATGTCAGTAGTCAGATGACATTGCTTACCTACTCATGCCAAATATATCTAGGTAATATAGTGCTAGTCCATTCAGAGTTAAAAAAACAACTACCTAACCTGGATCCCAAAAATGCTATTTACCCATTGCACCAGTTAACTGGGGAATTATACAGGACTCCTTAAAACATATCTCTACCATATGAGGGTAAAAATCCAGGTCCTGAGTCTATTTTGTTAAATGGTTTAAATTAAAGTATGAAGACCCCAGCTATAAGCAGGCCGAAATATCTCAGTTGGGAGAGCGTTAGACTGAAGATCTAAAGGTCCCTGGTTCAATCCCGGGTTTCGGCACAGTTGAGAGGTTCCTTGCTTCTAACAAAATAGGTCTTGGAATCAGCTGTAGTACTTTTTCTCTATTCATCAAATTTTTTCCAACTGATCTACAACACAATCAATTTAACATAGACTTTGCTTTATGTCCTCCTTCTAAACTTGCTTCCACCTCTCTTACCTTCAGGTTTGACAATGAATATTTCCCATTTCATGCTTTTTTGTAAAGTAAACTCTTGTCTGCATTACCTTCCACCTCCCCTTGAATACAGATGTCAGTAGTCAGATGACATTGCTTACCTACTCATGCCAAATATATCTGGGTAATATAGTGCTAGTCCATTCAGAGTTAAAAAAACAACTACCTAACCTGGATCCCAAAACTGCTATTTGCCCATTGCACCAGTTAATTGCGGAATGATACAGGACTCCTTAAAACATATCTCTACCATATGAGGTTAAAAATCCAGGTCCTGCATCTATTTTGTTAAATGGTTTAAATTAAAGTATGAAGACCACAGCTATAAGCAGGCCGCAATAGCTCAGTTGGGAGAGCGTTAGACTGAAGATCCAAAGGTCCCTGGTTCAATCCCGGTTTTCGGCACAGTTGAGAGGTTCCTTGCTTCTAACAAAATAGGTCTTGGAATCAGCTGTGGTACTTTTTTCTCTATCAACATTTTTATCAACTGATCTACAAAATGATCAATTCACCATAGACTTTGCTTTCTGTCCTCCTTTTAAACTTTCTTCCACCTATCTTGCCTTCAGGTTTGACAATGAATGTTTCCCATTTCGTCCTTTTTTGTAAAGTAAACTCTTGTCTGCATCACATTCCACTTCCCCTTGAACACAGATGTCAGTAGTCAGATGACATTGCTTACCTACTCATGCCAAATATATCTAGGTAATATAGTGCTAGTCCATTTCGAGTTAAAAAAACAACTACCTAACCTGGATCCCAAAAATGCTATTTACCCATTGCACCAGTTAACTGGGGAATGATACAGGACTCCTTAAAACATATCTCTACCATATGAGGGTAAAAATCCAGGTCCTGCATCTATTTTGTTAAATGGTTTAAATTAAAGTATGAAGACCCCAGCTATAAGCAGGCCGAAATAGCTCAGTTGGGAGAGCGTTAGACTGAAGATCTAAAGGTCCCTGGTTCAATCCCGGGTTTCGGCACAGTTGAGAGGTTCCTTGCTTCTAACAAAATAGGTCTTGGAATCAGCTGTAGTACTTTTTCTCTATTCATCAAATTTTTTCCAACTGATCTACAACACAATCAATTTAACATAGACTTTGCTTTATGTCCTCCTTCTAAACTTGCTTCCACCTCTCTTACCTTCAGGTTTGACAATGAATATTTCCCATTTCATGCTTTTTTGTAAAGTAAACTCTTGTCTGCATCACATTCCACTTCCCCTTGAACACAGATGTCAGTAGTCAGATGACATTGCTTACCTACTCATGCCAAATATATCTAGGTAATATAGTGCTAGTCCATTCAGAGTTAAAAAAACAACTACCTAACCTGGATCCCAAAAATGCTATTTACCCATTGCACCAGTTAACTGGGGAATGATACAGGACTCCTTAAAACATATCTCTACTATATGAGGTTAAAAATCCAGGTCCTGCATCTATTTTGTTAAATGGTTTAAATTAAAGTATGAAGACCACAGCTATAAGCAGGCCGAAATAGCTCAGTTGGGAGAGCGTTAGACTGAAGATCTAAAGGTCCCTGGTTCAATCCCGGGTTTCGGCACAGTTGAGAGGTTCCTTGCTTCTAACAAAATAGGTCTTGGAATCAGCTGTTGTACTTTTTCTCTATTCATCAATTTTTTTCCAACTGATCTACAACACAATCAATTTAACATAGACTTTGCTTTATGTCCTCCTTCTAAACTTGCTTCCACCTCTCTTACCTTCAGGTTTGACAATGAATATTTCCCATTTCATGCTTTTTTGTAAAGTAAACTCTTGTCTGCATTACCTTCCACCTCCCCTTGAATACAGATGTCAGTAGTCAGATGACATTGCTTACCTACTCATGCCAAATATATATGGGTAATATAGTGCTAGTCCATTCAGAGTTAAAAATAACAACTACCTAACCTGGATCCCAAAACTGCAATTTGCCCATTGCACCAGTTAATTGCGGAATGATACAGGACTCCTTAAAACATATCTCTACCATATGAGGTTAAAAATCCAGGTCCTGCATCTATTTTGTTAAATGGTTTAAATTAGAGTATGAAGACCACAGCTATAAGCTGGCCACTATAGCTCAGTTGGGAGAGCGTTAGACTCTAGATCTAAAGGTCCCTGGTTCCATCCCGGGTGTCGGCACAGTTGACAGGTTCCTTGCTTCTAACAAAATAGGTCTTGGAATCAGCTGTAGTACTTTTTTCTCTATCAACATTTTTATCAACTGATCTACAAAATGATCAATTCAACATAGACTTTGCTTTCTGTCCTCCTTTTAAACTTTCTTCCACCTATCTTGCCTTCAGGTTTGACAATGAATGTTTCCCATTTAGTCCTTTTTTGTAAAGTAAACTCTTGTCTGCATCACATTCCACTTCCCCTTGAACACAGATGTCAGTAGTCAGATGACATTGCTTACCTACTCATGCCAAATATATCTAGGTAATATAGTGCTAGTCCATTCAGAGTTAAAAAAACAACTACCTAACCTGGATCCCAAAAATGCTATTTACCCATTGCACCAGTTAACTGGGGAATGATACAGGACTCCTTAAAACATATCTCTACCATATGAGGTTAAAAATCCAGGTCCTGCATCTATTTTGTTAAATGGTTTAAATTAAAGTATGAAGACCACAGCTATAAGCAGGCCGAAATAGCTCAGTTGGGAGAGCGTTAGACTGAAGATCTAAAGGTCCCTGGTTCAATCCCGGGTTTCGGCACAGTTGAGAGGTTCCTTGCTTCTAACAAAATAGGTCTTGGAATCAGCTGTTGTACTTTTTCTCTATTCATCAATTTTTTTCCAACTGATCTACAACACAATCAATTTAACATAGACTTTGCTTTATGTCCTCCTTCTAAACTTGCTTCCACCTCTCTTACCTTCAGGTTTGACAATGAATATTTCCCATTTCATGCTTTTATGGCTGAGATACCCGCCACCCCCTCTCAACACAATCCCCAAAAGGAGGGAAACCGGAAACAGTTCTTAAAGTTTTTGGATGTGGGATGGAGTGACCATCCCGGCCGTATTTATTAAAACAAAATTAAAACATTAAACGTTTTCATGTTATGTACAATTTCATTATCACATTACGATGTTTGGCTAACCTTAACATAATCTCTAATACAGAGGTTCTCCTAGCCGAACTAGCATCCTACAAAACATTCTCTAAGAACACTGAAATTGTACATCCTAACGTTTAAGGGCCAACGGCAAGGTCATAACCGGTGTCAAGATCCCTAACCAGACTTACCCCTCCCACTTGGGAGGGGCGACAGCACAGAGGCTTACCTCAAGTGCAACTACTAACAATTTCCCTTGACTTGACGGGGGCCCTTAAGACTCGACGCCATTTAAAGGTCGTTCGAACACTTGTGTGTGGTATCTAGAAGGTATCGTTGACCTCTCCCCACCCCACACAACTTACCGCATCTGCCGTCGCAGATGACCCTGGCCCCGGGAAATTCCCCAGGAGGGGGCTGTAACCCCTCCTACAAAGGAAGGGGCCTTGACCGCCTTTCCTTTACTTCCGGCGACCCGCCCTTAGACGGGACCGCCTCCCCACTGAGGGGCCAATGGCCACCTCTCCCGAGCGCTCCCATCCGTGTTGGGTGACGCCCACTCATAGGGATCTACCAATTAGTGCTCACCGATCATGACCTTACCGCCTACCAAAAATAAATACGACAATTCTGAAACCTATGAAAACATTGGTCACTACGACCGAAAGAGCCTGCTAGAAATGCAACACTACATCAACTCATTTTAATCGTAACAACCTAGACTGTATTCACCATACTTTATTATGATTAACCACAAACTGATACTGTCACAGCCTGTAAACGAAATGGAAAAACCAACTTATAACTTCACTTTATTGCACAACAACTTGCTGTCCTCAGGGGCTGGTGGGTGGGTCAAAATTGGCTCTTCGTTCCGTCCCGAGCTCACGTGTAGCGAGGGGGTGCAGCTTCGGAGCACAAGAACAAGAGGACGTCTTCTGGTCTTGCGCCTTCTTTTATCCGTCTTCAGGGTGGGCGAAAAACCCGCCCCTGCCCGCCCCGAGGGCGTGGCCGGCTGCGTCGGTGTCTAGGCCAGCCCATTCTAGGGCGGGAAAAAGCGCGCCCCGGCTACGCCGCTTCGGGCATACCAGCCGAGACGCGCCTCCCGCCCAAAAATGGCTTCCCGGGGGGATCGAGGCACTCAGCCATACGTTCGGGGGGACCGAGTGGTCGCCCCTTTCCATATGGCTGAGATACCCGCCACCCCCTCTCAACACAATCCCCAAAAGGAGGGAAACCGGAAACAGTTCTTAAAGTTTTTGGATGTGGGATGGAGTGACCATCCCGGCCGTATTTATTAAAACAAAATTAAAACATTAAACGTTTTCATGTTATGTACAATTTCATTATCACATTACGATGTTTGGCTAACCTTAACATAATCTCTAATACAGAGGTTCTCCTAGCCGAACTAGCATCCTACAAAACATTCTCTAAGAACACTGAAATTGTACATCCTAACGTTTAAGGGCCAACGGCAAGGTCATAACCGGTGTCAAGATCCCTAACCAGACTTACCCCTCCCACTTGGGAGGGGCGACAGCACAGAGGCTTACCTCAAGTGCAACTACTAACAATTTCCCTTGACTTGACGGGGGCCCTTAAGACTCGACGCCATTTAAAGGTCGTTCGAACACTTGTGTGTGGTATCTAGAAGGTATCGTTGACCTCTCCCCACCCCACACAACTTACCGCATCTGCCGTCGCAGATGACCCTGGCCCCGGGAAATTCCCCAGGAGGGGGCTGTAACCCCTCCTACAAAGGAAGGGGCCTTGACCGCCTTTCCTTTACTTCCGGCGACCCGCCCTTAGACGGGACCGCCTCCCCACTGAGGGGCCAATGGCCACCTCTCCCGAGCGCTCCCATCCGTGTTGGGTGACGCCCACTCATAGGGATCTACCAATTAGTGCTCACCGATCATGACCTTACCGCCACAGGTCCGGATAGTTGACCGGCTATCCGGACCCCCCACAAAACTCCTACCTAAAGGTCATGTTCCAAAGATTTTAACCAGGCTAGGAAGTCTCCTATGAGTAACTCATTCCCCGCCCTCGACAAATGCACACCATCCCCCAGATACATACTGTCATCATTAATACCATTATGCGAGATCGAATGCAATGCCTTGGAACGGAACAACCTACACACTTTGTTATTCAATTTTCTAACAGAGTGATTCAAAGCAGGGATCGAGATAGCCCCCCGCCACACTTTTCGTGGGATCATATGAGACCATGCGATTAGGCACCCCGGAACTCTCCTCGCTAACCAACTTACCGTGGAAAGCATAGCCTCCAGGAGAAGTCGTCTACCGGTGGTGACCAGATCATTGCCCCCCAAATGCACTATGACTATGGACGGCGGTGACCTCATCCGCTCTAACAAGCCCTCAAAAAATTCCTGAAACTGGTCAATACAGAGACCGCCCCTTCCGTAGAAGGACACTCTGTACCCGTATTCCTCAGGTACGTGAACCATGTCACCTGCTTTGAATACGTCTGCAGCCCGTCTCACGTATGAGTGGCCCACGACCCAAACCTCCTTCCTCACAGCCGGTGACGTGCGACCGCTGACCTGGTGTTGGGTCGACTGCTCAGTCTGCCCTGCCGCGTAGGCTTGCGCAACTGAAAACAAACAAAGACAAGAGGCGTGAGTACAAGATTACAGTTTCACAACATGTGCAATCGCACGTACCTCTTATAACAATTGGAGGACCAGCGCCCCACACGTTTCACTTGTTCTACATTAAGACCTCTGGCTGTAGCTTCAGTGGCAGCCCCTATACGAAAGGAGTGGGTCCCAAATTCGCCCGGGTCCAAGCCCGCTGCGGCAATGGCCATTGCAAGCACCCGTTGAAACTGAAACCTCGTCAGCGGGGTGGCGTCTGCATGCCTCAACAATGTCCCCCCCCATGATGCCACCCTTCGTGCTAGGTAATCTTCTAAGCACTGTACCGGACACATGGATGAGTCGGGGTTCCTGCGGATGATCGTGCAGTCCCCTCTCCCATCTTGGTCAGTCTTGGACCTGAGAAAGGAGACAATCATCGCGTCACCCCTGATCTGGACATGCTCCCTGCACAAGCCCCCCGTCACGTCCCGTTTGTTCCTTGCAACCAGCTCACTAACTCTCATAGCCCCGTGAAATGCCAGCGTAAATGCAGTCCGGAACAAACAGGTCTCGAACGGGGACGAGCATGTGTTCGGGAGCGTGACCAGTAACTGGGACAACCTGTCTAGACCTATCGGTCGTCGTACATCTACTCTGCGACCCTCTAGACGTTGCCACCCACGTAGCGCTTTTTGTACCGTGAAAGACGCTGTTGGGTCCAGGATGCCATGGGCCCTGGCAACAAAGGAAATGGCGGCACGATGCCTTTGGGCCGTAGCCACCGATTTCCCAGCCCTACGTAAGGACATCAGAAAAAGTACTACCAACTCCTCCTGACCCCAAAGTCCTCCTCTCCCTGCCCCCAAAAAGGCTAAATAGGCCTGGAACGCCCCTTCATATGCCTTCCTTGTCCTGGGTGCTAGACTCTCTCCCACGAGGTGACGAAGTTCGGGGCACCGAGAGACCAGAGAGCTTCGGGGAAGGGTGCCGGCTCCGGGTCCGCTGAAGGAAGGAAACCCGAGAAAGCCTGCATGTGAAAACGAGACAGTGCATCAGCAGCCTGATTCATCACCCCTGGGACATGTTTTGCTCTGAATACTACGTTCAGTTGCATACACAGTAAGACAATTTCTTTGAGGAGCCTCAAAATCAACTTACAACGGGCTGCCTGACTATTGATGCATTCTACCACGGTCATATTATCGGACCAGAACACAACAGAATGATCTCTGAACCCTTCTGGCCAGGTTCTCAGGGCCACCAGAATGGGAAATAGTTCGAGGAAAGCGATGTTACTTGTCAGCCCCTTCTCGTGCCACCATAGGGGCCACTTTTGTGCCGACCATTTCGTGCCGAAGATGGCGCCAAAACCTACGCTTCCTGCTGAATCTGTCCATAGCCCAAGCTCTTCAGAGGAGACGGCTGGCTTGTTCCAGACGACCCGGCCATTGAAGTCCGCCAAGAATGCTAACCAAATCCGCATGTCCTGGCGGACCTCGGCCGATAACCTTGTGCGATGATGACCCTCCTTTAAGCCAACCATTGCTTGGGCAATTGAGCGGGAAAAGGGGCGAGCCATTGGTATCACCCTCAAGGCAAAGTTCAACTTTCCCACTAACTGTTGCAACTGATGCAGTGTAACTTTGGATGCCTTTAAACATACTTGGAGGGCTGCCCTGAATTTCGACACTTTGCTAGCTGGTAAACGGAAGCACCCCTCCCTTGAGTCCAACTCGATCCCCAAAAACTCGAGGCAAGTCGTGGGACCCATAGTTTTACCTGGTGCCAACGGCACGCCAAGATGATCCATTAACACACAGAATTCAGCTAAGGCCCGGGCACATTCGGGAGTACCGGCGGGGCCAAGGAACAGAAAATCGTCAAGGTAGTGCATTACATTTCGGAAACCCGTTTTCTTAGTGAACACCCATTGCAGGAAAGTACTGAATTTCTCAAAGTAAGCACATGATATAGAGCATCCCATTGGCATACACCTATCCATGTAAAATGACCCCTGGAACCCGAATCCCAGAAGACGCTGATCGTCTGGGTGTACCGGAAGCAACCGGAACGCTGACTCGATATCAGATTTCGCCATCAACGTCCCGTGCCCCAGGCGATTCAAGATGGCTACCGCCTCATCAAAAGATGCGTATCGCACCGAACAAACTTCTGGCTCAATTGCGTCGTTCACCGAAAGACCATATGGAGCAGATAGATTATGAATCAAACGAAACTCACCCGGGTCTTTCTTGGGGACCACCCCTAACGGAGAACAAACGAAATCCGGTACCGGGGGCTCACTAAACGGGCCGGCGACCCGTCCCCGGCTAACCTCTTTCTGAATTTTTTCTTGCACTACAGATGCATGTTGTAAAACGGAAAGTTGATTTTTGCACATCCCTACACCCTGAAAGTCCCCTACCGGGATGCGGAAACCATGTGTAAAACCGTTCCGCAGCACCCCGGCAGAAGTACGATCCGGGTATTCGCTGAGCCAGGGAATCATTGCCAAGGTATCAATCGGGGTTGGTAAAGGCGCCCCTCGGCCTAGTTTAGACCTGTTTGGCGCCTCCCTTACCCCCATTCTCACTCGTTCTGGCTCTGCACGATGACTCAGGATGGGACGAGCCACACGTACTACACTCATGTTTGAATTTACACGATCCCGGAGGCCTGGTACACTTCCCCTTGTTAAAATTAAAACAGAAACCCTTTCTACCTGTATTGCCTGCGGGCCTCGACTGGTCGTCGGTGCTCGTACTTGGTCGAAAGGGCGTCCCCACATTTTGGCGGGAGTAATCAACAACAGTGCTCCCGACCAATGGCATTCTTAACATTCCCGATTCTTTCATTTTATCCCATGTTAAAGAATCGTAACAATCCCAAGTCAAACTCTTGTTATGTTCCTTTTCTTTCCTGAACAAATTGTCATAACAAAACCAATGGTTACCTTGATACGCTGTCGAGTAACCCATAATTCGTGATTGATAAACGGGAAACTCAGGAAGCAACTCGGGCCTACGTTCCCCCAAAATTGATGTGAAAATACCCCATGCATTGCCCCAGTTGCCAATGTTCTCATTGACCTTAAAGGCGGCCATCTTTGCGCGCCAAACACTCGGATGCATTAAGTCCTTCTGACTTTTTACATGCTCCACATCATAATGATCAACAAGCAGGGAAAAAATATTCACGTACTCCCCCGCCCAGATCTTTTCTTTTATAACTAAAGGCACATGTTGTCCTAATCTCTCTCTACGAGAGGGTGCTGACTCGTCCCTTGCAATCGGCAATGGCCGCTTACCTGCACCGGACGCAGCTTCTGCCGATTGCGACTTGTCTATCCCCGCCAACGGCGTAGCCACTCTAGCTGCCTCTTTCTTCTCACGAAGCCCTTTTATCAGCGCCTGTGCTTCGGCAGCCGTGGCGCCATCACTACTATCCCCCAACCATGCTGCTAGCTGTGCTGCCAGCTCGGGGGGCATGTCTTCCTTGGATGTCGGGGTGACGACAACGGGGATTGGATTCCCCTCCATCGGTACTGGGGTCGGCGCCTCGAGCGGGGCAGAGGGAACCGGGACGGCCCCACCGGCTGGAACCTTTCTCGGCCTCTTAGGTCTCCCTCCAGCCGGCGGGGTGCCCGAACCCTCCTCCCCATCTCGCTCCGCCAACCGTTTCTTTATGTCGGACACTTCTTTGCAAAGGGCCCGCACCATCTGTTCGGTCGTCATTCTTTTTGCGCCTTTCTTGGGCATCTCTCCGAGGAAGTATCTAGAAGACAAAGAAAAAGATCAAAACGCTCAAAATTGGCTCTTCGTTCCGTCCCGAGCTCACGTGTAGCGAGGGGGTGCAGCTTCGGAGCACAAGAACAAGAGGACGTCTTCTGGTCTTGCGCCTTCTTTTATCCGTCTTCAGGGTGGGCGAAAAACCCGCCCCTGCCCGCCCCGAGGGCGTGGCCGGCTGCGTCGGTGTCTAGGCCAGCCCATTCTAGGGCGGGAAAAAGCGCGCCCCGGCTACGCCGCTTCGGGCATACCAGCCGAGACGCGCCTCCCGCCCAAAAATGGCTTCCCGGGGGGATCGAGGCACTCAGCCATACGTTCGGGGGGACCGAGTGGTCGCCCCTTTCCATTTGTAAAGTAAACTCTTGTCTGCATTACCTTCCACCTCCCCTTGAATACAGATGTCAGTAGTCAGATGACATTGCTTACCTACTCATGCCAAATATATCTGGGTAATATAGTGCTAGTCCATTCAGAGTTAAAAAAACAACTACCTAACCTGGATCCCAAAACTGCTATTTGCCCATTGCACCAGTTATTTGCGGAATGATACAGGACTCCTTAAAACATATCTCTACCATATGAGGTTAAAAATCCAGGTCCTGCATCTATTTTGTTAAATGGTTTAAATTAAAGTATGAAGACCACAGCTGTAAGCAGCCCGAAATAGCTAAGTTGGGAGAGCGTTAGACTGAAGATCTAAAGGTCCCTGATTCAATCCCGTGTTTCAGCACAGTTGAGAGGTTCCTTGCTTCTAACAAAATAGGTCTTGGAATCAGCTGTAGTACTTTTTTCTCTATTAACATTTTTATCAACTGATCTACAAAATGATCAATTCAACATAGACTTTGCTTTCTGTCCTCCTTTTAAACTTTCTTCCACCTATCTTGCCTTCAGGTTTGACTATGAATGTTTTCCATTTCGTCCTTTTTTGTAAAGTAAACTCTTGTCTGCATCACATTCCACTTCCCCTTGAACACAGATGTCAGTAGTCAGATGACATTGCTTACCTACTCATGCCAAATATATCTGGGTAATATAGTGCTAGTCCATTCAGAGTTAAAAAAACAACTACCTAACCTGGATCCCAAAAATGCTATTTACCCATTAAACCAGTTAACTGGGGAATGATACAGGACTCCTTAAAACATATCTCTACCATATGAGGTTAAAAATCCAGGTCCTGCATCTATTTTGTTAAATGGTTCAAATTAAAGTATGAAGACCCCAGCTATCAGAAGGCCGAAATAGCTCAGTTGGGAGAGCGTTAGACTGAAGATCTAAAGGTCCCTGGTTCAATCCTGGGTTTCGGCACAGTTGAGAGGTTCCTTGCTTCTAACAAAATAGGTCTTGGAATCAGCTGTAGTACTTTTTTCTCTATTAACATTTTTATCAACTGATCTACAAAATGATCAATTCAACATAGACTTTGCTTTCTGTCCTCCTTTTAAACTTTCTTCCACCTATCTTGCCTTCAGGTTTGACTATGAATGTTTTCCATTTCGTCCTTTTTTGTAAAGTAAACTCTTGTCTGCATCACATTCCACTTCCCCTTGAACACAGATGTCAGTAGTCAGATGACATTGCTTACCTACTCATGCCAAATATATCTGGGTAATATAGTGCTAGTCCATTCAGAGTTAAAAAAACAACTACCTAACCTGGATCCCAAAAATGCTATTTACCCATTGCACCAGTTAACTGGGGAATGATACAGGACTCCTTAAAACATATCTCTACCATATGAGGTTAAAAATCCAGGTCCTGCATCTATTTTGTTAAATGGTTCAAATTAAAGTATGAAGACCCCAGCTGTCAGAAGGCCGAAATAGCTCAGTTGGGAGAGCGTTAGACTGAAGATCTAAAGGTCCCTGGTTCAATCCCGGGTTTCGGCACAGTTGAGAGGTTCCTTGCTTCTAACAAAATAGGTCTTGGAATCAGCTGTAGTACTTTTTCTCTATTCATCAAATTTTTTCCAACTGATCTACAACACAATCAATTTAACATAGACTTTGCTTTATGTACTCCTTCTAAACTTGCTTCCACCTCTCTTACCTACAGGTTTGACAATGAATATTTCCCATTTCATGCTTTTTTGTAAAGTAAACTCTTGTCTGCATTACCTTCCACTTCCCCTTGAACACAGATGTCAGTAGTCAGATGACATTGCTTACCTACTCATGCCAAATATATCTGGGTAATATAGTGCTAGTCCATTCAGAGTTAAAAAAACAACTACCTAACCTGGATCCCAAAAATGCTATTTACCCATTGCACCAGTTAATTGCGGAATGATACAGGACTCCTTAAAACATATCTCACCATATGAGGTTAAAAATCCAGGTCCTGCATCTATTTTGTTAAATGGTTTAAATTAAAGTATGAAGACCACAGCTATAAGCAGGCCAAAATAGCTAAGCTGGGAGAGCGTTAGACTGAAGATCTAAAGGTCCCTGGTTCGATCCCGGGTTTCGGCACAGTTGAGAGGTTCCTTGCTTCTAACAGAATAGGTCTTGGAATCAGCTGTAGTACTCTTTTCTCTATCAACATTTTTATCAACTGATCTACAAAATGATCAATTCAACATAGACTTTGCTTTCTGTCCTCCTTTTAAACTTTCTTCCACCTATCTTGCCTTCAGGTTTGACTATGAATGTTTTCCATTTTGTCCTTTTTTGTAAAGTAAACTCTTGTCTGCATCACATTCCACTTCCCCTTGAACACAGATGTCAGTAGTCAGATGACATTGCTTACCTACTCATGCCAAATATATCTGGGTAATATAGTGCTAGTCCATTCAGAGTTAAAAAAACAACTACCTAACCTGGATCCCAAAAATGCTATTTACCCATTGCACCAGTTAACTGGGGAATGATACAGGACTCCTTAAAACATAACCTACCATATGAGGTTAAAAATCCAGGTCCTGCATCTATTTTGTTAAATGGTTTAAATTAAAGTATGAAGACCACAGCTCTAAGCAGGCCGAAATAGCTCAGTTGGGCGAGCGTTAGACTGAAGATTTGAAGGTCCCTGGTTCAATCCCGGGTTTCGGCACAGTTGAGAGGTTCCTTGCTTCTAACAAAATAGGTCTTGGAATCAGCTGTAGTACTTTTTCTCTATTCATCAAATTTTTTCCAACTGATCTACAACACAATCAATTTAACATAGACTTTGCTTTATGTCCTCTTTCTAAACTTGCTTCCACCTCTCTTACCTTCAGGTTTGACAATGAATATTTCCCATTTCATGCTTTTTTGTAAAGTAAACTCTTGTCTGCATTACCTTCCACCTCCCCTTGAATACAGATGTCAGTAGTCAGATGACATTGCTTACCTACTCATGCCAAATATATATGGGTAATATAGTGCTAGTCCATTCAGAGTTAAAAATAACAACTACCTAACCTGGATCCCAAAACTGCAATTTGCCCATTGCACCAGTTAATTGCGGAATGATACAGGACTCCTTAAAACATATCTCTACCATATGAGGTTAAAAATCCAGGTCCTGCGGGGGCGTGGCTTGGACGGCAGGAGGAATGGCCGCCTAGACCGAGTGCTCCGCGGAAAGGGAGAGCGAGATCCGTGATTCTAGTGTTTCCGACGGCGCGATCCGGCTACAATCGTAGGTACCTGCACCGGGTCCTTCACTGCGCCTATCGATGTCCTGAGAGCTGACTGTGAGTGCTGTTTGGGGGATTTACTGCCCTTAGGACTTTCGCGCGTCCCTCACTCCGGGCTCAGCCCAAAATGGCGGCGCCTAGTCACGGCCGGGGTGCCTGACCCACGCGAGCACCATCAGTGCGCTGTATGCCATCGATCTGACACAGCCGGCGGTAAGGACCCATCTGCCCTGAAAACCCGCCCTAAATGCCCATTTGCCGTCAGGAGAAAGTAGCAGGAAGGCAATGCGGACTCAAACCGGCTCATAATGCCTGACCCTAAAATGGCGGCGACATTGCTCTCGATCTCCACGCAATCCCTACACTCCAGCTCTCAGAGAGCTTCTTGAGTCGCCTCGAGGTTATCCACTGCCATCCTGAGCCCTGACCTCCCTCCAAGCGAAGGGATGTGCAACCCCAGTCTGCCTCATCACCAACATCTGTGTACAGCCTGCACCTGAGCCACTGTGACCACGCGGTGTGCCTAAACCGACCTCACTACCGCATGGCTGCATCCTACCACCCATAGTGGCTTTTCTCACTCTGGAGAGAGAACATCACACCTCACCAACTACGCAGAGATCATCCCTTGCGTCTACACGCTATTCTATGTACTTCCTGCCGGTCTGCAAGCAACAACTGGTGCCACTCACGCCTTGGACCCTGGCCCCACCACCCCATCGCCTCAGGCGCTCCCAGTCGCATAAGCAGCCCTGCAGCCGACTCTCTTGTCAAGTGAGAGCTCACCCTTATCAGCCAGCGGTGTCCTTCTACAACACCTACGATCTGACTGCTTCAGGACAAACGCGAGCACAATCCTGACGGGGCCGGCAATCCTGCAACCCTCTCATATCGCAAAGGTGCTCATCCGTGCCATCCAGGAGAGTTCTCCACCAACACTATATAGGGTCAGACAGACTCACTGCGAGCGAGCACACTCACCAGGCAATAATGGCGAACAGAGAAGACAGGAACAATCCTAAAAAGGTGAAACCAGACTCTCTCTTGGACTCACCCATCAAAGGAAAAGCCGATATGGCAGCTAACATGGAAATGATCCTCAGGAAACTGGCAGATCTACATGAACTCTCAAAATCCACCAAATCCAACACCGACTCAATGCAACTTGAGCTTACCGCGATCAGAGCTGATATAAATGTAATTAACACAGGCCTGGGCGCGGCGGAACAGCGAATAAGCGACATGGAGGACATCTCAAAACAGTCAGTCTCCAAAATCAAATGCCTAGAAAAGACAACGGATGAGCTGAAGCGCCATAACGCGGAAATGGAGGACAGGAATAGAAGAGGTAACATCAAAATCTTTGGTGTTCCGGAGAATTCAGAAAAAGATGCGGATTCCTGCGTGGCATTCCTCGAAGCATGGATCCCAATGGTCACCAAACTGGACTTCCCACACGGCCTTGAATTGGATAGGGCACACAGGATCCCCACTTTCGCTACTAAGAGCTCAAATGGTCCCAGACCACTTATCTGCAAACCACTCAGATTCCAACACGTCGAGTTGATCCTCCAATTCGCAAGAAGAAACCACCCCATCTCGTGGGACGGCCATAGAATCATCTTTACTCAAGATTACTCAAGGGACACAGTGGCAATACGAAAAGGTTTCCTGGAACTCAGAGAAAAGCTAAGGTCCAAAAGCATTCCTTTCTCCTTTGCTGGTCCAGCGAAATTCAGGATTGTAATCAACGACCACCCGAGATTCTTCACGGACCCCAAAATCCTTGCTGATCTTCTGGAAGACCGTCAGGAACAGGAAATGGAACTGGCGTCCGGCCTCTCGAACAAGAGGAAGACTTGACCCCACTTAAAGTCCATGAGCAATCTGTCAGTCTAATCTCGATTCCATCCTCACTGTTATACTTCCACAAATGATGCCGTGTTGTCATCCTCCAGCGCAATATGCCGAACTATGCTTAACAGCGGACATTTTGTTCCCTTTGCAGGTCTCTTCCACGTGGTATCGGCACTGTGAGTAGGCCTTAAGCCCTGTTGTTCTGTTGATCCTTCATGTATAACGTTGTATGATTGTCGTAATAGTGCCGATTATACTTAGTCAGCAATGTTCTTTATAGCTCACTGTTACAGATAGTTATAGGTGTAATAGTTATATCCTGTTCGCACTACTGCCTTCCATTCATCGCCCATGTCATTGTTATTGTTATGGTTAATAAGTCGCTCTTTCCACCACCTAGGCAGTTTGAATTAGTTAGATGTTTGTAAAATTGCAGGTACTAATGCCAACATTATCTTACATTAGCCTAAGGAAGCTTACAGCTACCACATATGTATCCCTAATTTCCGCCTTGCACGGGACTGCCGTCGCACTCCCGATGTACGTATAGGGGGGGAGGGGAGGGAGGGACTGTGGGAGGGGGTGGGGAGGGGAGGGGTGCAGGGGGGGGGGAGAAAATGGAGCTACAAGAGTTCAAAGTGCCTTATATTTTTTTGTCTATGTTTTGTTTTGTTCATATGTTTTCCTTTTCCACACTTGTCAGTTGCATTTCATTGCAGTCCACTGTACCTTCACGCAGGGGCCCTCACGTTGTCTGTAAGGAGCATTTGGGGGAGTCGCTGATGATATCCCTTGAATCAGAGCGCTTTCTCTCAACGCTGCTTCTCAACCCAAATGGCTAAGACAAACTCTCTAGCTGACGATCTTACGATTGTCTCCCTTAATGTTAAGGGCCTCAACCACCCGGTAAAAAGGAGGAAAGTTCTTGAGTATATATCCAAATCCAAGGGGGACATAATTTTACTCCAAGAAACCAAACTGGCAGAGGACGATCTCCGCTTCTTGAACATCCACTGGGCATCACATATCCTATCCTCACCTGCTTCTCATAAGAAGGGAGGGGTTATCACCATCCTAGCGAAAAAAGCTAACCTTACTCTAGTCTCACACTCCCATGACGATGCTGGCAGGCTATCTATCACTAACCTCCTCAGGGAAGACGACCCTTTACATATACTAAATATTTACGGCCCAAATGCAGACGACCCAGAATTCTGGAATTCAATCGGCCGCTCATTAGAACCTATCCCTTCAGATGACTTGTTGATAATGGGAGGCGACTTTAATCTCCCCCTTGACCCAATTCTCGATAGGCAATCCAGATGTGCCTTCCACCCCTCCCGCTCACACGAGGCCCTCCTTCGTCTATGCGACAGATATCACCTGAAAGACTCATGGCGCCTACAACACCCGGACGGTAGGGATTACACATTTTATTCTGCTCCACACAACTCCTATTCCCGTATCGACTTCATATTGATCTCAAGCCCCTTCACGCATCTTATAGAAGAGACCGTTATAGCCCCAAAATTAGTCTCGGATCACGCCTGTATCCACACCAAACTAGCTGGTTCTAGATCGATCCTCCCCCCGAAGAGATGGCGCTTTAATGAGGAGACACTCTCAGACCCCGCAAACAAATTAATAATATCAAACGCAATTGAGGAATACCTTTCCCTAAACGACAACCCCGACACCTCACCTAGCACCTTGTGGGATGCGCTGAAAGCCACAATACGCGGGGTCATCATCGCCATTAGGACCAAATCTAACAAGGCACTTAATAAGGAACTTGAGTCTCTGGAACACCAGATCGGTATTCTAGAAGCTCAGCACAAATCCGACCCGCTTGACTCAGGTGTTCTAGACACGCTAACCAAAAAAAAATACGAATACAATACCATCACCAGTAAACGGGCGGGGGTTTGGATTAACCGCTTTAAGGCCCTGAAGCTATGCGAAGGCAACAAAGCCGGGAAACTGTTGGCTTCATACCTGAAACACAAACAGAAATTGTCCACCATATCGTCCATTAAAACCTCATGCAATGTCATTCACACTAAACAGTCAAACATCCTCGATACCTTCAAGGCATTTTATGAAGATCTGTACAAAAATGACAAGGTATTAGACGAATCCGCCTGCAAGGACTACCTCAATTCACTCCGCCTTCCAAAACTTTCCGAAGCAGACAGCGCACAGCTGGGCTCAAAAATCTCTAGTTCAGAATTCAAGGCAGCAATCAAATCCCTGAAGAATAATAAGGCCCCAGGCCCAGACGGCTTCACTGCACCCTTCTTTAAGGCCTTTGCAGACCAGATTGACCCTCCGCTTCTTAAACTTTATAACTCTACTGCGGCCTGTGGCGGTGTTTCCCCTTCAATGAGTGAGGCCACAATCATAGTATTACCCAAAGAAGGGAAGGACCCACTACTCACTAAAAATTACCGTCCAATATCCCTGATAAATATAGATTGCAAGATATATGCTAAAATATTGGCGACCAGACTAAATACCATCCTTCACAAATTAATTAGCCCCTCGCAGGTAGGTTTCCTGAAAAACCGGATGTCTAACGACAACACTAGATTACTGTGTCATATTATAGAAAAGGCAAAATCCACTTCTGTACCAATGGTGGCGATAACCTTAGATGCAGAAAAGGCATTTGACAAGGTCTCGTGGTCTTTTCTACGCCAATGCATGCTCTCTTTCAACCTTGGCGACCCATTTATCAAGATGGTGATGGCCCTCTACTCTGCCCCTTCTGCCAGGATAGCTATTAACGGCTCCCTCTCGGATCCCTTCCGTCTGTACCAGGGGACCAGACAGGGCTGCCCCCTATCACCAGCTCTCTTTCTTTTAGCCCTTGAACCACTCCTTACAGATATCAAAAATAACAGGGACATTGAGGGTATCTCCTTTGGAAACTCACGCATCAAATTAGCAGCATACGCAGACGACATCCTGATAGCGACCGAGAACCCTGCCAACTCCATTGCCGCACTAATGTCCTCAATAGATAAATATTCCTCCCTCTCCGGGTACAAATTAAACAGGGATAAGTCCGAAGTAAAACCTCTTAATATCCACACTTCGAGAGAAGTGCTGGGCAATTCGGGCCTGTTCTGGCAAACGGGAGTGATTAAATACTTGGGGATCGAATTCACTGATGAGCTTTTGAGTACCCTTAAACACAACGAGAACAAAACCCTAGACAAAATCAAAAGTCAGTTGGACGGATGGTCACCCCGCTTCCTCACCTGGTGGGGCCGGGTTGAAACTATAAAAATGATGATATCCCCCCTAGTTAACTACCTGGTCACGATGCTCCCACTCCTCCTTTCTAATGTATTCCACTCCAAACTGGACAAAGTCATCTCGGCATTCCTCTGGCAGGGCAAAAAAGCCAGAATCAGTTTAAAAAAACTTCGACTAGACAAGAAATTAGGTGGGGTCAATCTGGCAGACTACAAAACTTACCAGATCGCCTTCTTAGCAAAACAAGGGTCGCATTGGATTTCCTCCCAATCTGACTACACCCCAGTATGGCTCTTTGTGGAAAAATGTATTCTTGAGGGTCTTAACCCCTGCGCCCTACTCACCGCCAAACTCCGTCCCAGCCTAGGTCCGGGGCCCATCTTCAAAAATACTAAATTGGCTCTGCTAAAGATCAGTAAATGCCTCCCACATCAATTCCGTCTCTCCTCTTGGGAATCTCTATGGCATAACCCCAAAATTGTATACAAAGGGAAGCCTCTCAACTACCCCACCTGGATAGACAAGGGTATCTTATTCCCACACCAACTGATCGAGAACTCGCATCCACTAACCTTCAAAGAAATTCAGGATAAGTTCCAACTCCATAACGTTGAATTCTATAACTTCTTACACATTAAAGTAGCACTAGCGAAGGCTAACCTGACAGTTGTCCCCCCCTCCCTCCCGGGTCTATTTACCTCACTTAACAAATTGGGGCACCAAGTCTCTAGACTGTACAAACTAATGCGGCCGCAATCGTCCACCCTAAATGCACCTCTCCAAAAGTACTGGGACTCATTCTCCTCCACACCTAACTCAGACACTATCTGGGCCAGCACTTGGGAATCAACCACCCGCCACAAAATTAGCCCTACACTCTCACAGACCAAGTTCTGGCTGCTTCATAAGGCCTTCTGGACTCCCAGGAGGTTGTTCCTTCACAAAATCAAACCCGACGACACATGTTGGAATTGTGCGAATATGGGAGGAGATCTGGAACATCTAATCTTCAAATGCCCCTGTGTTACCTCATATTGGGACAGGATCTTTGATTTCATACACACAGTACTCCATATCACCTTACCAAGGGAATTTGCAACGCTTGTTCTAGGTTTTGCCAAAGCCGTCACACTCAATGATGATGACAAAGCCCTACTGGACCTGCTGCTGACGGCTGGGGTCAAAATCATCCTTAATAACTGGAAAAGCACGCACAAAGCTTCCTTTCCCCACTGGCTAAATTGGGTCTTCCACTTAAGAGGTGCAGATAACATATCTTTAACTTCCACCCCATGGAGGCCGCCGCTCAGGAAACTCTGGTCCGCACTAGATGACCACTTTGACGCATTCAAACCCCCATGAATCTGAACACTTGGTACTCAGTGCACTTTTCTACATAAGCTGTCATGTGCATCCTCCCATTGTATACAGTGTAGATCTACACAAATGCTTAGCTCATGTTGCCTCTGCTACCCATTGTTGGTGTTCTTTTCTCCACAGGTCGTGTCATGTGATAATGGTCATGCTAAACAA
Source organism: Lissotriton vulgaris (assembly GCF_964263255.1). NCBI lineage: Eukaryota > Metazoa > Chordata > Amphibia > Caudata > Salamandridae > Lissotriton > Lissotriton vulgaris. The sequence goes on along the minus strand of NC_141696.1, from coordinate 1,530,870,501 downwards.
GTCACCGTGTTACTTTGGACGCAACTCGTCTACATCTGCTTATTAGACATTGAGTGTGGACATTTTGTTTTTTGTTTCTGGTCTTATGTTTTTTTCTGGACTTATTTATGATTTCATTATAGCAATGTATGTATATCCACGAACTGTTCTTATGTACTGTCGTATTTCTTGCAGCTCCAAATAAAAAAGCTTTGAACACAAAAAAAAAAAATCCAGGTCCTGCATCTATTTTGTTAAATGGTTTAAATTAGAGTATGAAGACCACAGCTATAAGCTGGCCACTATAGCTCAGTTGGGAGAGCGTTAGACTCTAGATCTAAAGGTCCCTGGTTCCATCCCGGGTTTCGGCACAGTTGACAGGTTCCTTGCTTCTAACAAAATAGGTCTTGGAATCAGCTGTAGTACTTTTTTCTCTATCAACATTTTTATCAACTGATCTACAAAATGATCAATTCAACATAGACTTTGCTTTCTGTCCTCCTTTTAAACTTTCTTCCACCTATCTTGCCTTCAGGTTTGACAATGAATGTTTCCCATTTAGTCCTTTTTTGTAAAGTAAACTCTTGTCTGCATCACATTCCACTTCCCCTTGAACACAGATGTCAGTAGTCAGATGACATTGCTTACCTACTCATGCCAAATATATCTAGGTAATATAGTGCTAGTCCATTCAGAGTTAAAAAAACAACTACCTAACCTGGATCCCAAAAATGCTATTTACCCATTGCACCAGTTAACTGGGGAATGATACAGGACTCCTTAAAACATATCTCTACCATATGAGGTTAAAAATCCAGGTCCTGCATCTATTTTGTTAAATGGTTTAAATTAAAGTATGAAGACCACAGCTATAAGCAGGCCGAAATAGCTCAGTTGGGAGAGCGTTAGACTGAAGATCTAAAGGTCCCTGGTTCAATCCCGGGTTTCGGCACAGTTGAGAGGTTCCTTGCTTCTAACAAAATAGGTCTTGGAATCAGCTGTTGTACTTTTTCTCTATTCATCAATTTTTTTCCAACTGATCTACAACACAATCAATTTAACATAGACTTTGCTTTATGTCCTCCTTCTAAACTTGCTTCCACCTCTCTTACCTTCAGGTTTGACAATGAATATTTCCCATTTCATGCTTTTTTGTAAAGTAAACTCTTGTCTGCATTACCTTCCACCTCCCCTTGAATACAGATGTCAGTAGTCAGATGACATTGCTTACCTACTCATGCCAAATATATCTGGGTAATATAGTGCTAGTCCATTCAGAGTTAAAAAAACAACTACCTAACCTGGATCCCAAAACTGCTATTTGCCCATTGCACCAGTTATTTGCGGAATGATACAGGACTCCTTAAAACATATCTCTACCATATGAGGTTAAAAATCCAGGTCCTGCATCTATTTTGTTAAATGGTTTAAATTAAAGTATGAAGACCACAGCTATAAGCAGGCCGCAATAGCTCAGTTGGGAGAGCGTTAGACTGAAGATCTAAAGGTCCCTGGTTCAATCCCGGGTTTCGGCACAGTTGAGAGGTTCCTTGCTTCAAACAAAATAGGTCTTGGAATAAGCTGTAGTACTTTTTTCTCTATCAACATTTTTATCAACTGATCTACAAAATGATCAATTCAACATAGACTTTGCTTTCTGTCCTCTTTTTAAACTTTCTTCCACCTATCTTGCCTTCAGGTTTGACAATGAATGTTTCCCATTTCATCATTTTTTGTAAAGTAAACTCTTGTCTGCATCACATTCCACTTCCCCTTGAACACAGATGTCAGTAGTCAGATGACATTGCTTACCTACTCATGCCAAATATATCTAGGTAATATAGTGCTAGTCCATTCAGAGTTAAAAAAACAACTACCTAACCTGGATCCCAAAAATGCTATTTACCCATTGCACCAGTTAACTGGGGAATGGTACAGGACTCCTTAAAACATATCTCTACCATATGAGGTTAAAAATCCAGGTCCTGCATCTATTTTGTTAAATGGTTCAAATTAAAGTATGAAGACCACAGCTATGAGAAGGCCGAAATAGCTCAGTTTGGAGAGCGTTAGACTGAAGATCTAAAGGTCCCTGGTTTAATCCCGGGTTTTGGCACAGTTGAGAGGTTCCTTGCTTCTAGCAAAATAGGTCTTGGAATCAGCTGTAGAACTTTTCTCTATTCATCAAATTTTTTCGAACTGATCTACAACACAATCAATTTAACATAGACTTTGCTTTATGTCCTCCTTCTAAACTTGCTTCCACCTCTCTTACCTTCAGGTTTGACAATGAATATTTCCCATTTCATGCTTTTTTGTAAAGTAAACTCTTGTCTGCATTACCTTCCACTTCCCCTTGAACACAGATGTCAGTAGTCAGATGACATTCTTACCTACTCATGCCAAATATATCTGGGTAATATAGTGCTAGTCCATTCAGAGTTAAAAAAACAACTACCTAACCTGGATCCCAAAAATGCTATTTACCCATTGCACCAGTTAATTGCGGAATGATACAGGACTCCTTAAAACATATCTCACCATATGAGGTTAAAAATCCAGGTCCTGCATCTATTTTGTTAAATGGTTTAAATTAAAGTATGAAGACCACAGCTGTAAGCAGCCCGAAACAGCTAACTTGGGAGAGCGTTAGACTGAAGATCTAAAGGTCCCTGGTTCAATCCCGTGTTTCGGCACAGTTGAGAGGTTCCTTGCTTCTAACAAAATAGGTCTTGGAATCAGCTGTAGTACTTTTTTCTCTATTAACATTTTTATCAACTGATCTACAAAATGATCAATTCAACATAGACTTTGCTTTCTGTCCTCCTTTTAAACTTTCTTCCACCTATCTTGCCTTCAGGTTTGACTATGAATGTTTTCCATTTCGTCCTTTTTTGTAAAGTAAACTCTTGTCTGCATCACATTCCACTTCCCCTTGAACACAGATGTCAGTAGTCAGATGACATTGCTTACCTACTCATGCCAAATATATCTGGGTAATATAGTGCTAGTCCATTCGGAGTTAAAAAAACAACTACCTAACCTGGATCCCAAAAATGCTATTTACCCATTGCACCAGTTAACTGGGGAATGATACAGGACTCCTTAAAACATATCTCTACCATATGAGGTTAAAAATCCAGGTCCTGCATCTATTTTGTTAAATGGTTCAAATTAAAGTATGAAGACCCCAGCTGTCAGAAGGCCGAAATAGCTCAGTTGGGAGAGCGTTAGACTGAAGATCTAAAGGTCCCTGGTTCAATCCCGGGTTTCGGCACAGTTGAGAGGTTCCTTGCTTCTAACAAAATAGGTCTTGGAATCAGCTGTAGTACTTTTTCTCTATTCATCAAATTTTTTCCAACTGATCTACAACACAATCAATTTAACATAGACTTTGCTTTATGTACTCCTTCTAAACTTGCTTCCACCTCTCTTACCTTCAGGTTTGACGATGAATATTTCCCATTTCATGCTTTTTTGTAAAGTAAACTCTTGTCTGCATTACCTTCCACCTCCCCTTGAATACAGATGTCAGTAGTCAGATGACATTGCTTACCTACTCATGCCAAATATATCTGGGTAATATAGTGCTAGTCCATTCAGAGTTAAAAAAACAACTACCTAACCTGGATCCCAAAACTGCTATTTGCCCATTGCACCAGTTAATTGCGGAATGATACAGGACTCCTTAAAACATATCTCTACCATATGAGGTTAAAAATCCAGGTCCTGCATCTATTTTGTTAAATAGTTTAAATTAAAGTATGAAGACCACAGCTATAAGCAGGCCGCAATAGCTCAGTTGGGAGAGCGTTAGACTTAAGATCTAAAGGTCCCTGGTTCCATCCCGGGTTTCGGCAGAGTTGAGAGGTTCCTTGCTTCTAACAAAATAGGTCTTGGAATCAGCTGTAGTACTTTTTTCTCTATCAACATTTTTATCAACTGATCTACAAACTGATCAATTCAACATAGACTTTGCTTTCTGTCCTCCTTTTAAACTTTCTTCCACCTATCTTGCCTTCAGGTTTGACAATGAATGTTTCCCATTTCGTCCTTTTTTGTAAAGTAAACTCTTGTCTGCATCACATTCCACTTCCCCTTGAACACAGATGTCAGTAGTCAGATGACATTGCTTACCTACTCATGCCAAATATATCTGGGTAATATAGTGCTAGTCCATTCAGAGTTAAAAAAACAACTACCTAACCTGGATCCCAAAAATGCTATTTACCCATTGCACCAGTTAACTGGGGAATGGTACAGGACTCCTTAAAACATATCTCTACCATATGAGGTTAAAAATCCAGGTCCTGCATCTATTTTGTTAAATGGTTCAAATTAAAGTATGAAGACCACAGCTATGAGAAGGCCGAAATAGCTCAGTTTGGAGAGCGTTAGACTGAAGATCTAAAGGTCCCTGGTTTAATCCCGGGTTTTGGCACAGTTGAGAGGTTCCTTGCTTCTAGCAAAATAGGTCTTGGAATCAGCTGTAGAACTTTTCTCTATTCATTAAATTTTTTCGAACTGATCTACAACACAATCAATTTAACATAGACTTTGCTTTATGTCCTCCTTCTAAACTTGCTTCCACCTCTCTTACCTTCAGGTTTGACAATGAATATTTCCCATTTCATGCTTTTTTGTAAAGTAAACTCTTGTCTGCATTACCTTCCACTTCCCCTTGAACACAGATGTCAGTAGTCAGATGACATTCTTACCTACTCATGCCAAATATATCTGGGTAATATAGTGCTAGTCCATTCAGAGTTAAAAAAACAACTACCTAACCTGGATCCCAAAAATGCTATTTACCCATTGCACCAGTTAATTGCGGAATGATACAGGACTCCTTAAAACATATCTCACCATATGAGGTTAAAAATCCAGGTCCTGCATCTATTTTGTTAAATGGTTTAAATTAAAGTATGAAGACCACAGCTGTAAGCAGCCCGAAATAGCTAAGTTGGGAGAGCGTTAGACTGAAGATCTAAAGGTCCCTGGTTCAATCCCGTGTTTCGGCACAGTTGAGAGGTTCCTTGCTTCTAACAAAATAGGTCTTGGAATCAGCTGTAGTACTTTTTTCTCTATTAACATTTTTATCAACTGATCTACAAAATGATCAATTCAACATAGACTTTGCTTTCTGTCCTCCTTTTAAACTTTCTTCCACCTATCTTGCCTTCAGGTTTGCCTATGAATGTTTCCCATTTCGTCCTTTTTTGTAAAGTAAACTCTTGTCTGCATCACATTCCACTTCCCCTTGAACACAGATGTCAGTAGTCAGATGACATTGCTTACCTACTCATGCCAAATATATCTGGGTAATATAGTGCTAGTCCATTCAGAGTTAAAAAAACAACTACCTAACCTGGATCCCAAAAATGCTATTTACCCATTGCACCAGTTAACTGGGGAATGATACAGGACTCCTTAAAACATATCTCTACCATATGAGGTTGAAAATCCAGGTCCTGCATCTATTTTGTTAAATGGTTCAAATTAAAGTATGAAGACCCCAGCTATCAGAAGGCCGAAATAGCTCAGTTGGGAGAGCGTTAGACTGAAGATCTAAAGGTCCCTGGTTCAATCCCGGGTTTCGGCACAGTTGAGAGGTTCCTTGCTTCTAACAAAATAGGTCTTGGAATCAGCTGTAGTACTTTTTTCTCTATTAACATTTTTATCAACTGATCTACAAAATGATCAATTCAACATAGATTTTGCTTTCTGTCCTCCTTTTAAACTTTCTTCCACCTATCTTGCCTTCAGGTTTGACTATGAATGTTTTCCATTTCGTCCTTTTTTGTAAAGTAAACTCTTGTCTGCATCACATTCCACTTCCCCTTGAACACAGATGTCAGTAGTCAGATGACATTGCTTACCTACTCATGCCAAATATATCTGGGTAATATAGTGCTAGTCCATTCAGAGTTAAAAAAACAACTACCTAACCTGGATCCCAAAACTGCTATTTACCCATTGCACCAGTTAACTGGGGAATGATACAGGACTCCTTAAAACATATCTCTACCATATGAGGTTAAAAATCCAGGTCCTGCATCTATTTTGTTAAATGGTTCAAATTAAAGTATGAAGACCCCAGCTGTCAGAAGGCCGAAATAGCTCAGTTGGGAGAGCGTTAGACTGAAGATCTAAAGGTCCCTGGTTCAATCCCGGGTTTCGGCACAGTTGAGAGGTTCCTTGCTTCTAACAAAATAGGTCTTGGAATCAGCTGTAGTACTTTTTCTCTATTCATCAAATTTTTTCCAACTGATCTACAACACAATCAATTTAACATAGACTTTGCTTTATGTACTCCTTCTAAACTTGCTTCCACCTCTCTTACCTTCAGGTTTGACAATGAATATTTCCCATTTCATGCTTTTTTGTAAAGTAAACTCTTGTCTGCATTACCTTCCACTTCCCCTTGAACACAGATGTCAGTAGTCAGATGACATTGCTTACCTACTCATGCCAAATATATCTGGGTAATATAGTGCTAGTCCATTCAGAGTTAAAAAAACAACTACCTAACCTGGATCCAAAAAATGCTATTTACCCATTGTACCAGTTAATTGCGGAATGATACAGGACTCCTTAAAACATATCTCTACCATATGAGGTTAAAAATCCAGGTCCTGCATCTATTTTGTTAAATGGTTTAAATTAAAGTATGAAGACCACAGCCATCAGCAGGCCGAAATAGCTCAGTTGGGAGAGCGTTAGACTGAAGATCTAAAGGTCCCTGGTTCAATCCCGGGTTTCGGCACAGTTGAGAGGTTCCTTGCTTCTAACAAAATAGGTCTTGGAATCAGCTGTAGTACTTTTTCTCTATTCATCAAATTTTTTCCAACTGATCTACAACACAATCAATTTAACATAGACTTTGCTTTATGTCCTCCTTCTAAACTTGCTTCCACCTCTCTTACCTTCAGGTTTGACGATGAATATTTCCCATTTCAATGCTTTTTTGTAAAGTAAACTCTTGTCTGCATTACCTTCCACTTCCCCTTGAACACAGATGTCAGTAGTCAGATGACATTGCTTACCTACTCATGCCAAATATATCTGGGTAATATAGTGCTAGTCCTTTCAGAGTTAAAAAAACAACTACCTAACCTGGATCCCAAAAATGCTATTTACCCATTGCACCAGTTAATTGGGGAATGATACAGGACTCCTTAAAACATATCTCACCATATGAGGTTAAAAATCCAGGTCCTGCATCTATTTTGTTAAATGGTTTAAATTAAAGTATGAAGACCACAGCTATAAGCAGGCCAAAATAGCTAAGCTGGGAGAGCGTTAGACTGAAGATCTAAAGGTCCCTGGTTCGATCCCGGGTTTCGGCACAGTTGAGAGGTTCCTTGCTTCTAACAAAATAGGTCTTGGAATCAGCTGTAGTACTCTTTTCTCTATCAACATTTTTATCAACTGATCTACAAAATGATCAATTCAACATAGACTTTGCTTTCTGTCCTCCTTTTAAACTTTCTTCCACCTATCTTGCCTTCAGGTTTGACTATGAATGTTTTCCATTTTGTCCTTTTTTGTAAAGTAAACTCTTGTCTGCATCACATTCCACTTCCCCTTGAACACAGATGTCAGTAGTCAGATGACATTGCTTACCTACTCATGCCAAATATATCTGGGTAATATAGTGCTAGTCCATTCAGAGTTAAAAAAACAACTACCTAACCTGGATCCCAAAAATGCTATTTACCCATTGCACCAGTTAACTGGGGAATGATACAGGACTCCTTAAAACATAACCTACCATATGAGGTTAAAAATCCAGGTCCTGCATCTATTTTTTTAAATGGTTTAAATTAAAGTATGAAGACCACAGCTCTAAGCAGGCCGGAATAGCTCAGTTGGGCGAGCGTTAGACTGAAGATCTAAAGGTCCCTGGTTCAATCCCGGGTTTCGGCACAGTTGAGAGGTTCCTTGCTTCTAACAAAATAGGTCTTGGGATCAGCTGTAGTTCTTTTTCTCTTTTCATCAAATTTTTTCCAACTGATCTACAACACAATCAATTTAACATAGACTTTGCTTTATGTCCTCCTTCTAAACTTGCTTCCACCTCTCTTACCTTCAGGTTTGACAATGAATATTTCCCATTTCATGCTTTTTTATAAAGTAAACTCTTGTCTGCATTACCTTCCACTTCCCCTTGAACACAGATGTCAGTAGTCAGATGACATTGCTTACCTACTCATGCCAAATATATCTGGGTAATATAGTGCTAGTCCATTCAGAGTTAAAAAAACAACTACCTAACCTGGATCCAAAAAATGCTATTTACCCATTGCACCAGTTAATTGCGGAATGATACAGGACTCCTTAAAACATATCTCTACCATGTGAGGTTAAAAATCCAGGTCCTGCATCTATTTTGTTAAATGGTTTAAATTAAAGTATGAAGACCACAGCTATAAGCAGGCCGAAATATCTCAGTTGGGAGAGCGTTAGACTGAAGATTTGAAGGTCCCTGGTTCAATCCCGGGTTTCGGCACAGTTGAGAGGTTCCTTGCTTCTAACAAAATAGGTCTTGGAATCAGCTGTAGTACTTTTTCTCTATTCATCAAATTTTTTCCAACTGATCTACAACACAATCAATTTAACATAGACTTTGCTTTATATCCTCCTTCTAAACTTGCTTCCACCTCTCTTACCTTCAGGTTTGACAATGAATATTTCCCATTTCATGCTTTTTTGTAAAGTAAACTCTTGTCTGCATTACCTTCCACTTCCCCTTGAACACAGATGTCAGTAGTCAGATGACATTGCTTACCTCCTCATGCCAAATATATCTGGGTAATATAGTGCTAGTCCATTCAGAGTTAAAAAAACAACTACCTAACCTGGATCCCAAAAATGCTATTTACCCATTGCACCAGTTAATTGCGGAATGATACAGGACTCCTTAAAACATATCTCTACCATATGAGGTTAAAAATCCAGGTCCTGCATCTATTTTGTTAAATGGTTCAAATTAAAGTATGAAGACCCCAGCTATCAGAAGGCCGAAATAGCTCAGTTGGGAGAGCGTTAGACTGAAGATCTAAAGGTCCCTGGTTCAATCCCGGGTTTTGGCACAGTTGAGACGTTCCTTGCTTCTAACAAAATAGGTCTTGGAATCAGCTGTAGTACTTTTTCTCTATTCATCAAATTTTTTCCAACTGATCTACAACACAATCAATTTAACATAGACTTTGCTTTATGTCCTCCTTCTAAACTTGCTTCCACCTCTCTTATCTTCAGGTTTGACAATGAATATTTCCCATTTCATGCTTTTTTGTAAAGTAAACTCTTGTCTGCATTACCTTCCACTTCCCCTTGAACACAGATGTCAGTAGTCAGATGACATTGCTTACCTACTCATGCCAAATATATCTGGATAATATAGTGCTAGTCCATTCAGAGTTAAAAAAACAACTACCTAACCTGGATCCAAAAAATGCTATTTACCCATTATACCAGTTAATTGCGGAATGATACAGGACTCCTTAAAACATATCTCTACCATATGAGGTTAAAAATCCAGGTCCTGCATCTATTTTGTTAAATGGTTTAAATTAAAGTATGAAGACCACAGCTATAAGCAGGCCGAAATAGCTCAGTTGGGAGAGCGTTAGACTGAAGATCTAAAGGTCCCAGGTTCAATCCCGGGTTTCGGCACAGTTGAGAGGTTCCTTGCTTCTAAAAAAAATAGGTCTTGGAATCAGCTGTAGTACTTTTTCTCTATTCATCAAATTTTTTCCAACTGATCTACAACACAATCAATTTAACATAGACTTTGCTTTATGTCCTCCTTCTAAACTTGCTTCCACCTCTCTTACCTTCAGGTTTGACAATGAATATTTCCCATTTCATGCTTTTTTGTAAAGTAAACTCTTGTCTGCATTACCTTCCACCTCCCCTTGAATACAGATGTCAGTAGTCAGATGACATTGCTTACCTACTCATGCCAAATATATATGGGTAATATAGTGCTAGTCCATTCAGAGTTAAAAAAACAACTACCTAACCTGGATCCCAAAACTGCAATTTGCCCATTGCACCAGTTAATTGCGGAATGATACAGGACTCCTTAAAACATATCTCTACCATATGAGGTTAAAAATCCAGGTCCTGCATCTATTTTGTTAAATGGTTTAAATTAGAGTATGAAGACCTCAGCTATAAGCTGGCCGCTATAGCTCAGTTGGGAGAGCGTTAGACTCTAGATCTAAAGGTCCCTGGTTCCATCCCGGGTTTAGGCACAGTTGAGAGGTTCCTTGCTTCTAACAAAATAGGTCTTGGAATCAGCTGTAGTACTTTTTTCTCTATCAACATTTTTATCAACTGATCTACAAAATGATCAATTCAACATAGACTTTGCTTTCTGTCCTCCTTTTAAACTTTCTTCCACCTATCTTGCCTTCAGGTTTGACAATGAATGTTTCCCATTTAGTCCTTTTTTGTAAAGTAAACTCTTGTCTGCATCACATTCCACTTCCCCTTGAACACAGATGTCAGTAGTCAGATGACATTGCTTACCTACTCATGCCAAATATATCTAGGTAATATAGTGCTAGTCCATTCAGAGTTAAAAAAACAACTACCTAACCTGGATCCCAAAAATGCTATTTACCCATTGCACCAGTTAACTGGGGAATGATACAGGACTCCTTAAAACATATCTCTACCATATGAGGTTAAAAATCCAGGTCCTGCATCTATTTTGTTAAATGGTTTAAATTAAAGTATGAAGACCACAGCTATAAGCAGGCCGAAATAGCTCAGTTGGGAGAGTGTTAGACTGAAGATCTAAAGGTCCCTGGTTCAATCCCGGGTTTCGGCACAGTTGAGAGGTTCCTTGCTTCTAACAAAATAGGTCTTGGAATCAGCTGTTGTACTTTTTCTCTATTCATCAAATTTTTTCCAACTGATCTACAACACAATCAATTTAACATAGACTTTGCTTTATGTCCTCCTTCTAAACTTGCTTCCACCTCTCTTACCTTCAGGTTTGACAATGAATATTTCCCATTTCATGCTTTTTTGTAAAGTAAACTCTTGTCTGCATTACCTTCCACCTCCCCTTGAATACAGATGTCAGTAGTCAGATGACATTGCTTACCTACTCATGCCAAATATATCTGGGTAATATAGTGCTAGTCCATTCAGAGTTAAAAAAACAACTACCTAACCTGGATCCCAAAACTGCTATTTGCCCATTGCACCAGTTAATTGCGGAATGATACAGGACTCCTTAAAACATATCTCTACCATATGAGGTTAAAAATCCAGGTCCTGCATCTATTTTGTTAAATGGTTTAAATTAAAGTATGAAGACCACAGCTGTAAGCAGGCCGAAATAGCTCAGTTGGGAGAGCGTTAGACTGAAGATCTAAAGGTCCCTGGTTCAATCCCGGGTTTCTGCACAGTTGAGAGGTTCCTTGCTTCTAACAAAATAGGTCTTGGAATAAGCTGTAGTTCTTTTTTCTCTATCAACATTTTTATCAACTGATCTACAAAATGATCAATTCAACATAGACTTTGCTTTCTGTCCTCTTTTTAAACTTTCTTCCACCTATCTTGCCTTCAGGTTTGACAATGAATGTTTCCCATTTCGTCCTTTTTTGTAAAGTAAACTCTTGTCTGCATCACATTCCACTTCCCCTTGAACACAGATGTCAGTATTCAGATGACATTGCTTACCTACTCATGCCAAATATATCTAGGTAATATAGTGCTAGTCCATTCAGAGTTAAAAAAACAACTACCTAACCTGGATCCCAAAAATGCTATTTACCCATTGCACCAGTTAACTGGGGAATGGTACAGGACTCCTTAAAACATATCTCTACCATATGAGGTTAAAAATCCAGGTCCTGCATCTATTTTGTTAAATGGTTCAAATTAAAGTATGAAGACCACAGCTATGAGAAGGCCGAAATAGCTCAGTTTGGAGAGCGTTAGACTGAAGATCTAAAGGTCCCTGTTTTAATCCCGGGTTTCGGCACAGTTGAGAGGTTCCTGGAAAGGGGCGACCACTCGGTCCCCCCGAACGTATGGCGGAGTACCACGATCCCCCCGGGAAGCCATCTTGGGCGGGAGGCGAGTCTCGGCTGGTATGCCCGAAGCGGCGTAGCTGGGGCGCGCCTTTTCCCGCCCTAGAGTGGGTTGGCCTAGACACCGACGCGGCTGGCCACGCCCTTGGGGCAGGCAGGGGCGGGTTTACGCCCGCCCTGAAGACGGATAAAAGGAGAAGCAAGATCCGAAGGCATCCTCTTGTTCCTGTGCTCTGAAGCTGCACCTCCTCGCTGCACGTGAGCTCGGGACGGAACGAAGAGCCAATTTTGAGCGTTGTAATCTTTCTTGTTTATCTTCCAGATACTTTGTTGGAGAATGCCGAAGAAGGCGGGAAAGCGCATGACTACTGACCAGATGCTGCGCGTTCTTATGAAAGAGATGACTGAGTTAAAGAGGCGAATGGATGAAAATGAGGAAGGGGGACCGAAATGTCCTTTGGCGGGAGCAGCCCCGGGAGGGAAAAACAAGAGGCCCAGGAGAGGGAGAGCTGTGGAAGACATTCCGGGCCCTAGTGCCCCGCTAGAGGCACCCACCCCCGTGCCGGAGGGAGGGATTCCCGTTGTGGTCACCCCCGTGTCCGGGGACGATATGCCGCCTGAGCTGGCAGCACAACTAGCAGCGTGGTTGGGTAAAGATAGTGAGGGCGCCACGGCTGTCGACGCGCAGGTGCTGATGAAGCAACTGCGTGAGTCACGGGAAGCAGCGAAGGTATCCACACCGGCTGCGGTAGTAGAGAAGCCACAGGGGACAGGTTCGGTCGCAGAGACGCCGTCCGGTTCAGGTAAGCGGCCATTGCCGATTGCAAGGGATGAGTCAGCACCTTCTCGTAGGGAAAGGGTGGGTCAGCATGTTCCCTTGGCTATTAAGGAGAAGATATGGGCGGGAGAATATGTAAACATTTTCTCGTTGCTTACTGATCACTATGAAATGGAGCATGTTAAGGGCCAGAAGGATCTCATGCATCCGAGTGTTTGGCGCGCAAAAATGGCCGCCTTTAAGGTGAACGAAAATATTGGCAATTGGGGCAAAGCGTGGGGGGTCTTTACATCGATCTTGGGGGAACGAAGGCCCGATCTGCTGCACGAATTGCCGATTTATCAGTCTCGAATCATGGGGTACTCGGTATCACATGAGGGTAACCATTGGTTCTGCTATGATAATCTGTTTAGAAAGGCTAAAGAACATGATAAAAGCTTAACTTGGGATTGCTATGATTCGGTGTCTTGGGATAAAATGAAGGAGACTGGTATGTTGAAAGTGCCATTGGTGGGAAGTAACGTTGGCGAATCCTACCGCCAGTATGCGGGGACGCCCTTTCGATCAGGTACAGGTACCGACAATTATTCGAGGCCTGCCGGAAATACAGGAAATACAGGAAATACAGGAAATACAGGAAAAAGGGGGGTTTGTTGGAACTTCAACAGGGGTAAATGTACCAGGCCCCAGGGATCGTGCAAATTTAGGCACGAATGTAGTGGGTGTGGGCAATCATCCCATCCTGAGTCCACGTGCAGAGCCAAAACGGGTGATAACGGGGGTAGAGGAGGCGCCAAACAGGTCTAATATAGTCCGAGGGGCGCCTTTACCTACCCCGATTGATACCTTGGCGATGATTCCTTGGCTCAGTGAATACCCGGATCGTACTTCTGCTGGGGTGTTGCGGAACGGGTTTTCTTATGGTTTCCGCATCCCAGTGGGGGACTTTCAAGGTGCAGCAAAATGTAAAAATCAGCTATCGGTCTTCCAGCATACGACCGTGGTACAGGATAAGATCAGGAAAGAGGTGACTCGAGGTCGAGTCGCCGGTCCGTTTAGTGTACCACCGGTTCCTAACTTTGTTTGTTCCCCTTTAGGTGTGGTCCCAAAGAAGGACCCGGGTGAGTTTCGACTGATACATAATTTATCAGCCCCACGTGGTCTTTCCGTAAACGAAGCGATAGACCCGGAAGTGTGTTCGGTGCGGTACGCATCCTTCGATGAGGCCGTAGCCATTTTGAATCGCCTGGGGCCCGGGGCGCTGATGGCAAAATCTGATATCGAGTCAGCGTTCCGGTTGCTCCCGGTACATCCAGACGATCAGCGTCTCCTAGGTTTCACGTTTCAGGGTCATTATTACATGGATAGGTGTATGCCGATGGGGTGCTCTATATCTTGTGCCTATTTCGAAAAATTCAGTACTTTTCTACAATGGGTCTTCACAAGGAAGACGGGTTTCCGAAATGTGATGCATTACCTTGATGAATTTTTGTTCCTGGGGGCAGCCGGGGATCCGGAATGTGGGCAGGCTTTGGCACAATTTTGTGTCTTGATGAATCAGTTTGGCGTGCCATTGGCACCTGGTAAGACTGTGGGGCCGTCCACTTGCCTCGAGTTTCTGGGGATCGAGTTGGACTCCGATGAAGGTTGTTTTCGTTTACCAGCCGAAAAAGTGGTAAAGTTCAAGTCATCCCTGCAAATGTGTATAAATGGATCCAAGGTCAAACTACATCAGTTACAGCAGCTAGTGGGCCAGTTGAATTTTGCCCTGAGGGTTATACCAATGGCCCGCCCCTTTTCTCGTTCGATTGCTCAAGCCATGGTCGGCCTGAAGGAAGGCCATCATCGCACGAGGCTCTCGGCTGAGGTCCGCCAGGACATGCGCATTTGGTTGGCATTCCTGGCGGATTTCAATGGTCGAGTCGTCTGGAATAAACCGGCCGTGTCCTCTGAGGAGCTGGGGCTGTGGACGGATTCGGCAGGGAGCATAGGTTTTGGTGCTATATTCGGCACAAGATGGTCGGCACAAAAGTGGCCGACATGGTGGCATGACAGTGGATTGACAAGTAACATTGCTTTCCTGGAACTTTTCCCCATTTTAGTGGCCCTGAGAACTTGGCCCGAAGGGTTTAAGGATCACTCCGTGATATTCTGGTCTGACAATATGACCGTGGTCGAGTGTATCAATAGCCAGGCAGCACGATGCAAATGGATTTTGAGATTACTAAAAGAAATTGTTTTACTGTGTATGCAATTGAATGTGTTGTTTAAAGCTAGACATGTCCCGGGGGTAATGAGCCAGGCAGCTGATGCACTGTCTCGTTTTCGTATGCAGGCTTTCTGGGGTTTTCTTCCCACAGCGGACCCGGAGCCGGCACCCTTTCCCGAAGCTCTCTGGTCTCTCGGTGCCCCGAACTTCGTAACCTCGTGGGAGAGAGTTTAGCACCCAGGACGAGGAAGGCATATGAAGGGGTGTTCCGGTCCTATTTAGCCTTTTTGGGGACTGATAGAGAGGAGCTTTGGGGACAGGAGGAGTGGGTGGTAAATTTTCTAATGTCTTTACACCTGGTTGGGAAATCGGTGGCCACGGCTCAGAGGCATCGGGCTGCCATTTCTTTTGTTGCTAGGGCTCATGGGATCCAGGACCCGACAGCGTCTTTTGTAGTACAGAAAGCGCTACGGGGGTGGCAACGCCTTGAGGGTCGCAGAGTAGATGAGAGGCGCCCGATAGGTTTGGATAGGCTGGCCCAGTTATTATCCAGACTCCCTGCTACGTGTTCATCTCAGTTTGAGACAGTGTTATTCCGAGCCGCTTTTACGCTGGCATTCCATGGGGCTATGCGGGTAAGCGAACTAGTGGCGAGGAACAAGCAGGATGTGACAGGAGGATTGTGCCAGGAGCACGTCCAGATCAGAGGGGAGACGATGACGGTCTCATTTGTCAGGTCCAAGACCGATCAAAGTGGGATAGGTGACTGCGTAATCATACGCAGGATTCCCGGGTCCTCCATGTGCCCGGTAAGGTGTCTAGAAGATTATTTAGCACGAAGGGTGGCATCATGGGGGGGGACCTTGTTGAGACACGCTGACGCCACCCCACTGACAAAGTTTCAGTTTCAGCGGGTGCTTGCGATGTCGATTGCCGCTGCGGGCTTGAACCCGGGCGAGTTTGGGACCCATTCCTTTCGGATAGGGGCTGCTACAGAAGCTACAGCCAGGGGTCTGAATGTTGCACAAGTTAAACGGGTGGGGCGTTGGTCCTCCAATTGTTATAAAAGGTATGTGCGGTTGCACATGTTGTGAAGCTGTAACAATGTACTCACGCTTCTTGTTTTTGTTTGGTTTTCAGTTGCGCAAGCCTACGAGGCGGGGCGAACTTTGCAGTCAACCCAACACCGGGCCAGCGGTCAGACATCACCGGCTGTGAGAAAGGAGGTGTGGGTCGTGGGCCACTCATACGTGAGACGTGCCGCGGACGTATTCAAGGCAGGTGACATGATTCACGTGGCTGGGGAATACGGGTACAGTGTGTCCTTCTACGGAAGAGGCGGTCTCTGTATTGACCAGTTTCAATCATTTTTTGAGGGTTTACTAGGGCGGACGAGGTCACCGCCGGCTGTAGTCATAGTACATCTTGGGGGTAATGATTTGGTCACCACTGGTAGACGACTTCTCCTTGAGGCAATGCTTTCCACTGTAAGTTGGTTAGCTAGGAGAGTTCCAGGGTGCACAATTGCATGGTCCCATATGATCCCACGAAAAGTGTGGCGGGGGGCTATTTCGGTTCCGGCTTTAAATCATTCTGTTAGAAAGCTTAATAACAAAGTGAGTAGGTTGTTCCGTTCCAAGACACTGCATTCTATTTCACATGGGTGTATTAATGATGACAGTATGTATTTGGGGGATGGTGTGCATTTGTCTCGGGTGGGGAATGAGTTACTCATAGGAGACTACTTGGCATGGCTGAAAACGTTATAACATGACCTTTAGGTAGGAGTTGTGTGGGGGGTCCGGATAGCCGGTCAACTATCCGGCCTGTGGTGGTAAGGTCATGATCGGTGAGCACTAATTGGAAGATCCCTATGAGTGGGCGTCACCCAACACGGATGGGAGCGCTCGGGGGAGGTGGCCATTGGCCCCTCAACGGGGAGGCGGTCCCTTCTAAGGATGGGTCGCCGAAAGAAAAGGAAAGGCGGTCAAGGCCCCTTCCTGGGTAGGAGGGGTTACAGCCCCCTCCTGGGGAATTTCCCGGGGCCAGGACGTCTGCGACGGCAGATGTGGTAAGTTGTGTGGGGTTTGGGGGGGGGGTCTACGCTACCTTCTAGATACCTCACACGAGTCCTCGTACGACCTCTAAGTGGCGTCGAGTTTTATTGGGGCCCCCGTCAAGTCAAGGGAAATTGGTAATTGCACTTGAGGTACGCCTCTGGGCCGCCCCTCACAAGTGAGGGCGATATTTCTGGGTTAGGGATCTTGACACCGGTTACGACCTTGCCGTTGGCCCTTAAACGTTAGGATGTACAATTTCAAAATTTCAAGTAAATGTTTTGTAGGATGTTAGTTCGGCTAGGAGAACCTTTGTATTAGAGAATCTGTTAAGGTTAGCCAAACATCGCAATGTGGTAATGAAATTGTACATAATATGAAACTGTTTATTTAATGTTTTAATTTTGTTTCATATTTTAATAAATACGGCCGGGAGGGTTACTCCCTCCCGTCTTCCAAAGACTTCAGAACTGTTTCCGGTTTCCCATCCTTGGGGATTGTGTTGAGAGGGGGTGGCGGGTATCTCAGCCATATTGCTTCTAGCAAAATAGGTCTTGGAATCAGCTGTAGAACTTTTTCTCTATTCATCAAATTTTTTCGAACTGATCTACAACACAATCAATTTAACATAGACTTTGCTTTATGTCCTCCTTCTAAACTTGCTTCCACCTCTCTTACCTTCAGGTTTGACAATGAATATTTCCCATTTCATGCTTTTTTGTAAAGTAAACTCTTGTCTGCATTACCTTCCACTTCCCCTTGAACACAGATGTCAGTAGTCAGATGACATTGCTTACCTACTCATGCCAAATATATCTGGGTAATATAGTGCTAGTCCATTCAGAGTTAAAAAAACAACTACCTAACCTGGATCCCAAAAATGCTATTTACCCATTGCACCAGTTAATTGCGGAATGATACAGGACTCCTTAAAACATATCTCACCATATGAGGTTAAAAATCCAGGTCCTGCATCTGTTTTGTTAAATGGTTTAAATTAAAGTATGAAGACCACAGCTATAAGCAGGCCGAAATAGCTAAGTTGGGAGAGCGTTAGACTGAAGATCTAAAGGTCCCTGGTTCAATCCCGGGTTTCGGCACAGTTGAGAGGTTCCTTGCTTCTAACAAAATAGGTCTTGGAATCAGCTGTAGTACTTTTTTCTCTATCAACATTTTTATCAACTGATCTACAAAATGATCAATTCAACATAGACTTTGCTTTCTGTCCTCCTTTTAAACTTTCTTCCACCTATCTTGCCTTCAGGTTTGACTATGAATGTTTTCCATTTCGTCCTTTTTTGTAAAGTAAACTCTTGTCTGCATCACATTCCACTTCCCCTTGAACACAGATGTCAGTAGTCAGATGACATTGCTTACCTACTCATGCCAAGTATATCTGGGTAATATAGTGCTAGTCCATTCAGAGTTAAAAAAACAACTACCTAACCTGGATCCCAAAAATGCTATTTACCCATTGCACCAGTTAACTGGGGAATGATACAGGACTCCTTAAAACATAACCTACCATATGAGGTTAAAAATCCAGGTCCTGCATCTATTTTGTTAAATGGTTTAAATTAAAGTATGAAGACCACAGCTCTAAGCAGGCCGAAATAGCTCAGTTGGGCGAGCGTTAGACTGAAGATCTAAAGGTCCCTTGTTCAATCCCGGGTTTCGGCACAGATGAGAGGTTCCTTGCTTCTAACAAAATAGGTCTTGGGATCAGCTGTAGTTCTTTTTCTCTATTCATCAAATTTTTTCCAACTGATCTACAACACAATCAATTTAACATAGACTTTGCTTTATGTCCTCCTTCTAAACTTGCTTCCACCTCTCTTACCTTCAGGTTTGACAATGAATATTTCCCATTTCATGCTTTTTTGTAAAGTAAACTCTTGTCTGCATTACCTTCCACTTCCCCTTGAACACAGATGTCAGTAGTCAGATGACATTGCTTACCTACTCATGCCAAATATATCTGGGTAATATAGTGCTAGTCCATTCAGAGTTAAAAAAAACAACTACCTAACCTGGATCCCAAAAATGCTATTTACCCATTGCACCAGTTAATTGCGGAATGATACAGGACTCCTTAAAACATATCTCACCATATGAGGTTAAAAATCCAGGTCCTGCATCTGTTTTGTTAAATGGTTTAAATTAAAGTATGAAGACCACAGCTATAAGCAGGCCGAAATAGCTCAGTTGGTAGAGCGTTAGACTGAAGATCTAAAAGTCCCTGGTTCAATCCCGGGTTTCGGCACAGTTGAGAGGTTCCTTGCTTCTAACAAAATAGGTCTTGGAATCAGCTGAAGTATTTTTTTCTCTATTAACATTTTTATCAACTGATCTACAAAATGATCAATTCAACATAGACTTTGCTTTCTGTCCTCCTTTTAAACTTTCTTCCACCTCTCTTGCCTTCCGGTTTGACTATGAATGTTTTCCATTTCGTCCTTTTTTGTAAAGTAAACTCTTGTCTGCATCACATTCCACTTCCCCTTGAACACAGATGTCAGTAGTCAGATGACATTGCTTACCTACTCATGCCAAATATATCTGGGTAATATTGTGCTAGTCCATTCAGAGTTAAAAAAACAACTACCTAACCTGGATCCCAAAAATGCTATTTACCCATTGCACCAGTTAACTGGGGAATGATACAGGACTCCTTAAAACATATCTCTACCATATGAGGTTAAAAATCCAGGTCCTGCATCTATTTTGTTAAATGGTTCAAATTAAAGTATGAAGACCCCAGCTATCAGAAGGCCGAAATAGCTCAGTTGGGAGAGCGTTAGACTGAAGATCTAAAGGTCCCTGGTTCAATCCCGGGTTTCGGCACAGTTCAGACGTTCCTTGCTTCTAACAAAATAGGTCTTGGAATCAGCTGTAGTACTTTTTCTCTATTCATCAAATTTTTTCCAACTGATCTACAACACAATCAATTTAACATAGACTTTGCTTTATGTCCTCCTTCTAAACTTGCTTCTACCTCTCTTATCTTCAGGTTTGACAATGAATATTTCCCATTTCATGCTTTTTTGTAAAGTAAACTCTTGTCTGCATTACCTTCCACTTCCCCTTGAACACAGATGTCAGTAGTCAGATGACATTGCTTACCTACTCATGCCAAATATATCTGGATAATATAGTGCTAGTCCATTCAGAGTTAAAAAAACAACTACCTAACCTGGATCCAAAAAATGCTATTATTTACCCATTATACCAGTTAATTGCGGAATGATACAGGACTCCTTAAAACATATCTCTACCATATGAGGTCAAAAATCCAGGTCCTGCATCTATTTTGTTAAATGGTTTAAATTAAAGTATGAAGACCACAGCTATAAGCAGGCCGAAATAGCTCAGTTGGGAGAGCGTTAGACTGAAGATCTAAAGGTCCCTGGTTCAATCCCGGGTTTCGGCACAGTTGAGAGTTTCCTTGCTTCTAAAAAAATAGGTCTTGGAATCAGCTGTAGTACTTTTTCTCTATTCATCAAATTTTTTCCAACTGATCTACAACACAATCAATTTAACATAGACTTTGCTTTATGTCCTCCTTCTAAACTTGCTTCCACCTCTCTTACCTTCAGGTTTGACAATGAATATTTCCCATTTCATGCTTTTTTGTAAAGTAAACTCTTGTCTGCATTACCTTCCACCTCCCCTTGAATACAGATGTCAGTAGTCAGATGACATTGCTTACCTACTCATGCCAAATATATATGGGTAATATAGTGCTAGTCCATTCAGAGTTAAAAAAACAACTACCTAACCTGGATCCCAAAACTGCAATTTGCCCATTGCACCAGTTAATTGCGGAATGATACAGGACTCCTTAAAACATATCTCTACCATATGAGGTTAAAAATCCAGGTCCTGCATCTATTTTGTTAAATGGTTTAAATTAGAGTATGAAGACCATAGCTATAAGCTGGCCGCTATAGCTCAGTTGGGAGAGTGTTAGACTCTAGATCTAAAGGTCCCTGGTTCCATCCTGGGTTTCGGCACAGTTGAGAGGTTCCTTGCTTCTAACAAAATAGGTCTTGGAATCAGCTGTAGTACTTTTTTCTCTATCAACATTTTTATCAACTGATCTACAAAATGATCAATTCAACATAGACTTTGCTTTCTGTCCTCCTTTTAAACTTTCTTCCACCTATCTTGCCTTCAGGTTTGACAATGAATGTTTCCCATTTAGTCCTTTTTTGTAAAGTAAACTCTTGTCTGCATCACATTCCACTTCCCCTTGAACACAGATGTCAGTAGTCAGATGACATTGCTTACCTACTCATGCCAAATATATCTAGGTAATATAGTGCTAGTCCATTCAGAGTTAAAAAAACAACTACCTAACCTGGATCCCAAAAATGCTATTTACCCATTGCACCAGTTAACTGGGGAATGATACAGGACTCCTTAAAACATATCTCTACCATATGAGGTTAAAAATCCAGGTCCTGCATCTATTTTGTTAAATGGTTTAAATTAAAGTATGAAGACCACAGCTATAAGCAGGCCGAAATAGCTCAGTTGGGAGAGCGTTAGACTGAAGATCTAAAGGTCCCTGGTTCAATCCCCGGTTTCGGCACAGTTGAGAGGTTCCTTGCTTCTAACAAAATAGGTCTTGGAATCAGCTGTTGTACTTTTTCTCTATTCATCAAATTTTTTCCAACTGATCTACAACACAATCAATTTAACATAGACTTTGCTTTATGTCCTCCTTCTAAACTTGCTTCCACCTCTCTTACCTTCAGGTTTGACAATGAATATTTCCCATTTCATGCTTTTTTGTAAAGTAAACTCTTGTCTGCATTACCTTCCACCTCCCCTTGAATACAGATGTCAGTAGTCAGATGACATTGCTTACCTACTCATGCCAAATATATCTGGGTAATATAGTGCTAGTCCATTCAGAGTTAAAAAAACAACTACCTAACCTGGATCCCAAAACTGCTATTTGCCCATTGCACCAGTTAATTGCGGAATGATACAGGACTCCTTAAAACATATCTCTACCATATGAGGTTAAAAATCCAGGTCCTGCATCTATTTTGTTAAATGGTTTAAATTAAAGTATGAAGACCACAGCTGTAAGCAGGCCGAAATAGCTCAGTTGGGAGAGCGTTAGACTGAGGATCTAAAGGTCCCTGGTTCAATCCCGGGTTTCGGCACAGTTGAGAGGTTCCTTGCTTCTAACAAAATAGGTCTTGGAATAAGCTGTAGTTCTTTTTTCTCTATCAACATTTTTATCAACTGATCTACAAAATGATCAATTCAACATAGACTTTGCTTTCTGTCCTCTTTTTAAACTTTCTTCCACCTATCTTGCCTTCAGGTTTGACAATGAATGTTTCCCATTTCATCCTTTTTTGTAAAGTAAACTCTTGTCTGCATCACATTCCACTTCCCCTTGAACACAGATGTCAGTAGTCAGATGACATTGCTTACCTACTCATGCCAAATATATCTGGGTAATATAGTGCTAGTCCATTCAGAGTTAAAAAAACAACTACCTAACCTGGATCCCAAAAATGCTATTTACCCATTGCACCAGTTAATTGCGGAATGATACAGGACTCCTTAAAACATATCTCACCATATGAGGTTAAAAATCCAGGTCCTGCATCTATTTTGTTAAATGGTTTAAATTAAAGTATGAAGACCACAGCTGTAAGCAGCCCGAAATAGCTAAGTTGGGAGAGCGTTAGACTGAAGATCTAAAGGTCCCTGGTTCAATCCCTGGTTTCGGCAAAGTTGAGAGGTTCCTTGCTTCTAACAAAATAGGTCTTGGAATCAGCTGTAGTACTTTTTTCTCTATCAACATTTTTATCAACTGATCTACAAAATGATCAATTCAACATAGACTTTGCTTTCTGTCCTCCTTTTAAACTTTCTTCCACCTATCTTGCCTTCAGGTTTGACTATGAATGTTTTCCATTTCGTCCTTTTTTGTAAAGTAAACTCTTGTCTGCATCACATTCCACTTCCCCTTGAACACAGATGTCAGTAGTCCGATGACATTGCTTACCTACTCATGCCAAATATATCTGGGTAATATAGTGCTAGTCAATTCAGAGTTAAAAAAACAACTACCTAACCTGGATCCCAAAAATGCTATTTACCCATTGCACCAGTTAACTGGGGAATGATACAGGACTCCTTAAAACATATTTCTACCATATGAGGTTAAAAATCCAGGTCCTGCATCTATTTTGTTAAATGGTTCAAATTAAAGTATGAAGACCCCAGCTATCAGAAGGCCGAAATAGCTCAGTTGGGAGAGCGTTAGACTGAAGATCTAAAGGTCCCTGGTTCAATCCCGGGTTTCGGCACAGTTGAGAGGTTCCTTGCTTCTAACAAAATAGGTCTTGGAATCAGCTGTAGTACTTTTTTCTCTTTTAACATTTTTATCAACTGATCTACAAAATGATCAATTCAACGTAGACTTTGCTTTCTGTCCTCCCTTTAAACTTTCTTCCACCTATCTTGCCTTCAGGTTTGACTATGAATGTTTTCCATTTCGTCCTTTTTTGTAAAGTAAACTCTTGTCTGCATCACATTCCACTTCCCCTTGAACACAGATGTCAGTAGTCAGATGACATTGCTTACCTACTCATGCCAAATATATCTGGGTAATATAGTGCTAGTCCATTCAGAGTTAAAAAAACAACTACCTAACCTGGATCCCAAAAATGCTATTTACCCATTGCACCAGTTAACTGGGGAATGATACAGGACTCCTTAAAACATATCTCTACCATATGAGGTTAAAAATCCAGGTCCTGCATCTATTTTGTTAAATGGTTCAAATTAAAGTATGAAGACCCCAGCTATCAGAAGGCCGAAATAGCTCAGTTGGGAGAGCGTTAGACTGAAGATCTAAAGGTCCCTGGTTCAATCCCGGGTTTCGGCACAGTTGAGAGGTTCCTTGCTTCTAACAAAATAGGTCTTGGAATCAGCTGTAGTACTTTTTCTCTATTCATCAAATTTTTTCCAACTGATCTACAACACAATCAATTTAACATAGACTTTGCTTTATGTACTCCTTCTAAACTTGCTTCCACCTCTCTTACCTTCAGGTTTGACAATGAATATTTCCCATTTCATGCTTTTTTGTAAAGTAAACTCTTGTCTGCATTACCTTCCACTTCCCCTTGAACACAGATGTCAGTAGTCAGATGACATTGCTTACCTACTCATGCCAAATATATCTGGGTAATATAGTGCTAGTCCATTCAGAGTTAAAAAAACAACTACCTAACCTGGATCCAAAAAATGCTATTTACCCATTGTACCAGTTAATTGCGGAATGATACAGGACTCCTTAAAACATATCTCTACCATATGAGGTTAAAAATCCAGGTCCTGCATCTATTTTGTTAAATGGTTTAAATTAAAGTATGAAGACCACAGCTATAAGCAGGCCGAAATAGCTCAGTTGGGAGAGCGTTAGACTGAAGATCTAAAGGTCCCAGGTTCAATCCCGGGTTTCGGCACAGTTGAGAGGTTCCTTGCTTCTAACAAAATAGGTCTTGGAATAAGCTGTAGTTCTTTTTTCTCTATCAACATTTTTATCAACTGATCTACAAAATGATCAATTCAACATAGACTTTGCTTTCTGTCCTCTTTTTAAACTTTCTTCCACCTATCTTGCCTTCAGGTTTGACAATGAATGTTTCCCATTTCGTCCTTTTTTGTAAAGTAAACTCTTGTCTGCATCACATTCCACTTCCCCTTGAACACAGATGTCAGTATTCAGATGACATTGCTTACCTACTCATGCCAAATATATCTAGGTAATATAGTGCTAGTCCATTCAGAGTTAAAAAAACAACTACCTAACCTGGATCCCAAAAATGCTATTTACCCATTGCACCAGTTAACTGGGGAATGGTACAGGACTCCTTAAAACATATCTCTACCATATGAGGTTAAAAATCCAGGTCCTGCATCTATTTTGTTAAATGGTTCAAATTAAAGTATGAAGACCACAGCTATGAGAAGGCCGAAATAGCTCAGTTTGGAGAGCGTTAGACTGAAGATCTAAAGGTCCCTGGTTTAATCCTGGGTTTCGGCACAGTTGAGAGGTTCCTTGCTTCTAGCAAAATAGGTCTTGGAATCAGCTGTAGAACTTTTTCTCTATTCATCAAATTTTTTCGAACTGATCTACAACACAATCAATTTAACATAGACTTTGCTTTATGTCCTCCTTCTAAACTTGCTTCCACCTCTCTTACCTTCAGGTTTGACAATGAATATTTCCCATTTCATGCTTTTTTGTAAAGTAAACTCTTGTCTGCATTACCTTCCACTTCCCCTTGAACACAGATGTCAGTAGTCAGATGACATTGCTTACCTACTCATGCCAAATATATCTGGGTAATATAGTGCTAGTCCATTCAGAGTTAAAAAAACAACTACCTAACCTGGATCCCAAAAATGCTATTTACCCATTGCACCAGTTAACTGGGGAATGATACAGGACTCCTTAAAACATATCTCACCATATGAGGTTAAAAATCCAGGTCCTGCATCTGTTTTGTTAAATGGTTTAAATTAAAGTATGAAGACCACAGCTATAAGCAGGCCGAAATAGCTAAGTTGGGAGAGCGTTAGACTGAAGATCTAAAGGTCCCTGGTTCAATCCCGGGTTTCGGCACAGTTGAGAGGTTCCTTGCTTCTAACAAAATAGGTCTTGGAATCAGCTGTAGTACTTTTTTCTCTATCAACATTTTTATCAACTGATCTACAAAATGATCAATTCAACATAGACTTTGCTTTCTGTCCTCCTTTTAAACTTTCTTCCACCTATCTTGCCTTCAGGTTTGACTATGAATGTTTTCCATTTCGTCCTTTTTTGTAAAGTAAACTCTTGTCTGCATCACATTCCACTTCCCCTTGAACACAGATGTCAGTAGTCAGATGACATTGCTTACCTACTCATGCCAAATATATCTGGGTAATATAGTGCTAGTCCATTCAGAGTTAAAAAAACAACTACCTAACCTGGATCCCAAAAATGCTATTTACCCATTGCACCAGTTAATTGCGGAATGATACAGGACTCCTTAAAACATATCTCACCATATGAGGTTAAAAATCCAGGTCCTGCATCTGTTTTGTTAAATGGTTTAAATTAAAGTATGAAGAGCACAGCTATAAGCAGGCCGAAATAGCTCAGTTGGTAGAGTGTTAGACTGAAGATCTAAAAGTCCCTGGTTCAATCCCGGGTTTCGGCACAGTTGAGAGGTTCCTTGCTTCTAACAAAATAGGTCTTTGAATCAGCTGTAGTACTTTTTTCTCTATCAACATTTTTATCAACTGATCTACAAAATGATCAATTCAACATAGACTTTGCTTTCTGTCCTCCTTTTAAACTTTCTTCCACCTATCTTGCCTTCAGGTTTGACTATGAATGTTTTCCATTTCGTCCTTTTTTGCAAAGTAAACTCTTGTCTGCATCACATTCCACTTCCCCTTGAACACAGATGTCAGTAGTCAGATGACATTGCTTACCTACTCATGCCAAATATATCTGGGTAATATAGTGCTAGTCCATTCAGAGTTAAAAAAACAACTACCTAACCTGGATCCCAAAAATGCTATTTACCCATTGCACCAGTTAACTGGGGAATGATACAGGACTCCTTAAAACATATCTCTACCATATGAGGTTAAAAATCCAGGTCCTGCATCTATTTTGTTAAATGGTTCAAATTAAAGTATGAAGACCCCAGCTATCAGAAGGCCGAAATAGCTCAGTTCGGAGAGCGTTAGACTGAAGATCTAAAGGTCACTGGTTCAATCCTGGGTTTCGGCACAGTTGAGAGGTTCCTTGCTTCTAACAAAATAGGTCTTGGAATCAGCTGTAGTACTTTTTCTCTATTAACATTTTTATCAACTGATCTACAAAATGATCAATTCAACATAGACTTTGCTTTCTGTCCTCCTTTTAAACTTTCTTCCACCTATCTTGCCTTCCGGTTTGACTATGAATGTTTTCCATTTCGTCCTTTTTTGTAAAGTAAACCCTTGTCTGCATCACATTCCACTTCCCCTTGAACACAGATGTCAGTAGTCAGATGACATTGCTTACCTACTCATGCCAAATATATCTGGATAATATAGTGCTAGTCCATTCAGAGTTAAAAAAACAACTACCTAACCTGGATCCAAAAAATGCTATTTACCCATTATACCAGTTAATTGCGGAATGATACAGGACTCCTTAAAACATATCTCTACCATATGAGGTCAAAAATCCAGGTCCTGCATCTATTTTGTTAAATGGTTTAAATTAAAGTATGAAGACCGCAGCTATAAGCAGGCCGAAATAGCTCAGTTGGGAGAGCGTTAGACTGAAGATCTAAAGGTCCCTGGTTCAATCCCGGGTTCCGGCACAGTTGAGAGGTTCCTTGCTTCTAAAAAAAATAGGTCTTGGAATCAGCTGTAGTACTTTTTCTCTATTCATCAAATTTTTTCCAACTGATCTACAACACAATCAATTTAACATAGACTTTGCTTTATGTCCTCCTTCTAAACTTGCTTCCACCTCTCTTACCATCAGGTTTGACAATGAATATTTCCCATTTCATGCTTTTTTGTAAAGTAAACTCTTGTCTGCATTACCTTCCACCTCCCCTTGAATACAGATGTCAGTAGTCAGATGACATTGCTTACCTACTCATGCCAAATATATATGGGTAATATAGTGCTAGTCCATTCAGAGTTAAAAAAACAACTACCTAACCTGGATCCCAAAACTGCAATTTGCCCATTGCACCAGTTAATTGCGGAATGATACAGGACTCCTTAAAACATATCTCTACCATATGAGGTTAAAAATCCAGGTCCTGCATCTATTTTGTTAAATGGTTTAAATTAGAGTATGAAGACCATAGCTATAAGCTGGTCGCTATAGCTCAGTTGGGAGAGCGTTAGACTCTAGATCTAAAGGTCCCTGGTTCCATCCCGGGTTTCGGCACAGTTGAGAGGTTCCTTGCTTCTAACAAAATAGGTCTTGGAATCAGCTGTAGTACTTTTTTCTTTATCAACTGATCTACAAAATGATCAATTCAACATAGACTTTGCTTTCTGTCCTCCTTTTAAACTTTCTTCCACCTATCTTGCCTTCAGGTTTGACAATGAATGTTTCCCATTTAGTCCTTTTTTGTAAAGTAAACTCTTGTCTGCATCACATTCCACTTCCCCTTGAACACAGATGTCAGTAGTCAGATGACATTGCTTACCTACTCATGCCAAATATATCTAGGTAATATAGTGCTAGTCCATTCAGAGTTAAAAAAACAACTACCTAACCTGGATCCCAAAAATGCTATTTACCCATTGCACCAGTTAACTGGGGAATGATACAGGACTCCTTAAAGCATATCTCTACCATATGAGGTTAAAAATCCAGGTCCTGCATCTATTTTGTTAAATGGTTTAAATTAAAGTATGAAGACCACAGCTATAAGCAGGCCGAAATAGCTCAGTTGGGAGAGCGTTAGACTGAAGATCTAAAGGTCCCTGGTTCAATCCCGGGTTTCGGCACAGTTGAGAGGTTCCTTGCTTCTAACAAAATAGGTCTTGGAATCAGCTGTTGTACTTTTTCTCTATTCATCAAATTTTTTCCAACTGATCTACAACACAATCAATTTAACATAGACTTTGCTTTATGTCCTCCTTCTAAACTTGCTTCCACCTCTCTTACCTTCAGGTTTGACAATGAATATTTCCCATTTCATGCTTTTTTGTAAAGTAAACTCTTGTCTGCATTACCTTCCACCTCCCCTTGAATACAGATGTCAGTAGTCAGATGACATTGCTTACCTACTCATGCCAAATATATCTGGGTAATATAGTGCTAGTCCATTCAGAGTTAAAAAAACAACTACCTAACCTGGATCCCAAAACTGCTATTTGCCCATTGCACCAGTTAATTGCGGAATGATACAGGACTCCTTAAAACATATCTCTACCATATGAGGTTAAAAATCCAGGTCCTGCATCTATTTTGTTAAATGGTTTAAATTAAAGTATGAAGACCACAGCTGTAAGCAGGCCGAAATAGCTCAGTTGGGAGAGCGTTAGACTGAAGATCTAAAGGTCCCTGGTTCAATCCCGGGTTTCGGCACAGTTGAGAGGTTCCTTGCTTCTAACAAAATAGGTCTTGGAATAAGCTGTAGTTCTTTTTTCTCTATCAACATTTTTATCAACTGATCTACAAAATGATCAATTCAACATAGACTTTGCTTTCTGTCCTCTTTTTAAACTTTCTTCCACCTATCTTGCCTTCAGGTTTGACAATGAATGTTTCCCATTTCGTCCTTTTTTGTAAAGTAAACTCTTGTCTGCATCACATTCCACTTCCCCTTGAACACAGATGTCAGTAGTCAGATGACATTGCTTACCTACTCATGCCAAATATATCTGGGTAATATAGTGCTAGTCCATTCAGAGTTAAAAAAACAACTACCTAACCTGGATCCCAAAAATGCTATTTACCCATTGCACCAGTTAATTGCGGAATGATACTGGACTCCTTAAAACATATCTCACCATATGAGGTTAAAAATCCAGGTCCTGCATCTATTTTGTTAAATGGTTTAAATTAAAGTATGAAGACCACAGCTGTAAGCAGCCCGAAATAGCTAAGTTGGGAGAGCGATAGACTGAAGATCTAAAGGTCCCTGGTTCAATCCCGGGTTTCGGCACAGTTGAGAGGTTCCTTGCTTCTAACAAAATAGGTCTTGGAATCAGCTGTAGTACTTTTTTCTCTATCAACATTTTTATCAACTGATCTACAAAATGATCAATTCAACATAGACTTTGCTTTCTGTCCTCCTTTTAAACTTTCTTCCACCTATCTTGCCTTCAGGTTTGACTATGAATGTTTTCCATTTCGTCCTTTTTTGTAAAGTAAACTCTTGTCTGCATCACATTCCACTTCCCCTTGAACACAGATGTCAGTAGTCAGATGACATTGCTTACCTACTCATGCCAAATATATCTGGGTAATATAGTGCTAGTCCATTCAGAGGTAAAAAAACAACTACCTAACCTGGATCCCAAAAATGCTATTTACCCATTGCACCAGTTAATTGCGGAATGATACAGGACTCCTTAAAACATATCTCACCATATGAGGTTAAAAATCCAGGTCCTGCATCTGTTTTGTTAAATGGTTTAAATTAAAGTATGAAGACCACAGCTATAAGCAGGCCGAAATAGCTCAGTTGGTAGAGCGTTAGACTGAAGATCTAAAAGTCCCTGGTTCAATCCCGGGTTTCGGCACAGTTGAGAGGTTCCTTGCTTCTAACAAAATAGGTCTTGGAATCAGCTGTAGTACTTTTTTCTCTATCAACATTTTTATCAACTGATCTACAAAATGATCAATTCAACATAGACTTTGCTTTCTGTCCTCCTTTTAAACTTTCTTCCACCTATCTTGCCTTCAGGTTTGACTATGAATGTTTTCCATTTCGTCCTTTTTTGCAAAGTAAACTCTTGTCTGCATCACATTCCACTTCCCCTTGAACACAGATGTCAGTAGTCAGATGACATTGCTTACCTACTCATGCCAAATATATCTGGGTAATATAGTGCTAGTCCATTCAGAGTTAAAAAAACAACTACCTAACCTGGATCCCAAAAATGCTATTTACCCATTGCACCAGTTAACTGGGGAATGATACAGGACTCCTTAAAACATATCTCTACCATATGAGGTTAAAAATCCAGGTCCTGCATCTATTTTGTTAAATGGTTCAAATTAAAGTATGAAGACTCCAGCTATCAGAAGGCCGAAATAGCTCAGTTCGGAGAGCGTTAGACTGAAGATCTAAAGGTCCCTGGTTCAATCCCGGGTTTCGGCACAGTTGAGAGGTTCCTTGCTTCTAACAAAATAGGTCTTGGAATCAGCTGTAGTACTTTTTCTCTATTAACATTTTTATCAACTGATCTACAAAATGATCAATTCAACATAGACTTTGCTTTCTGTCCTCCTTTTAAACTTTCTTCCACCTATCTTGCCTTCCGGTTTGACTATGAATGTTTTCCATTTCGTCCTTTTTTGTAAAGTAAACTCTTGTCTGCATCACATTCCACTTCCCCTTGAACACAGATGTCAGTAGTCAGATGACATTGCTTACCTACTCATGCCAAATATATCTGGATAATATAGTGCTAGTCCATTCAGAGTTAAAAAAACAACTACCTAACCTGGATCCAAAAAATGCTATTTACCCATTATACCAGTTAATTGCGGAATGATACAGGACTCCTTAAAACATATCTCTACCATATGAGGTCAAAAATCCAGGTCCTGCATCTATTTTGTTAAATGGTTTAAATTAAAGTATGAAGACCGCAGCTATAAGCAGGCCGAAATAGCTCAGTTGGGAGAGCGTTAGACTGAAGATCTAAAGGTCCCTGGTTCAATCCCGGGTTTCGGCACAGTTGAGAGGTTCCTTGCTTCTAAAAAAATAGGTCTTGGAATCAGCTGTAGTACTTTTTCTCTATTCATCAAATTTTTTCCAACTGATCTACAACACAATCAATTTAACATAGACTTTGCTTTATGTCCTCCTTCTAAACTTGCTTCCACCTCTCTTACCTTCAGGTTTGACAATGAATATTTCCCATTTCATGCTTTTTTGTAAAGTAAACTCTTGTCTGCATTACCTTCCACCTCCCCTTGAATACAGATGTCAGTAGTCAGATGACATTGCTTACCTACTCATGCCAAATATATATGGGTAATATAGTGCTAGTCCATTCAGAGTTAAAAAAACAACTACCTAACCTGGATCCCAAAACTGCAATTTGCCCATTGCACCAGTTAATTGCGGAATGATACAGGACTCCTTAAAACATATCTCTACCATATGAGGTTAAAAATCCAGGTCCTGCATCTGTTTTGTTAAATGGTTTAAATTAGAGTATGAAGACCATAGCTATAAGCTGGCTGCTATAGCTCAGTTGGGAGAGCGTTAGACTCTAGATCTAAAGGTCCCTGGTTCCATCCCGGGTTTCGGCACAGTTGAGAGGTTCCTTGCTTCTAACAAAATAGGTCTTGGAATCAGCTGTAGTACTTTTTTCTTTATCAACTGATCTACAAAATGATCAATTCAACATAGACTTTGCTTTCTGTCCTCCTTTTAAACTTTCTTCCACCTATCTTGCCTTCAGGTTTGACAATGAATGTTTCCCATTTAGTCCTTTTTTGTAAAGTAAACTCTTGTCTGCATCACATTCCACTTCCCCTTGAACACAGATGTCAGTAGTCAGATGACATTGCTTACCTACTCATGCCAAATATATCTAGGTAATATAGTGCTAGTCCATTCAGAGTTAAAAAAACAACTACCTAACCTGGATCCCAAAAATGCTATTTACCCATTGCACCAGTTAACTGGGGAATGATACAGGACTCCTTAAAACATATCTCTACCATATGAGGTTAAAAATCCAGGTCCTGCATCTATTTTGTTAAATGGTTTAAATTAAAGTATGAAGACCACAGCTATAAGCAGGCCGAAATAGCTCAGTTGGGAGAGCGTTAGACTGAAGATCTAAAGGTCCCTGGTTCAATCCCGGGTTTCGGCACAGTTGAGAGGTTCCTTGCTTCTAACAAAATAGGTCTTGGAATCAGCTGTTGTACTTTTTCTCTATTCATCAAATTTTTTCCAACTGATCTACAACACAATCAATTTAACATAGACTTTGCTTTATGTCCTCCTTCTAAACTTGCTTCCACCTCTCTTACCTTCAGGTTTGACAATGAATATTTCCCATTTCATGCTTTTTTGTAAAGTAAACTCTTGTCTGCATTACCTTCCACCTCCCCTTGAATACAGATGTCAGTAGTCAGATGACATTGCTTACCTACTCATGCCAAATATATCTGGGTAATATAGTGCTAGTCCATTCAGAGTTAAAAAAAACAACTACCTAACCTGGATCCCAAAACTGCTATTTGCCCATTGCACCAGTTAATTGCGGAATGATACAGGACTCCTTAAAACATATCTCTACCATATGAGGTTAAAAATCCAGGTCCTGCATCTATTTTGTTAAATGGTTTAAATTAAAGTATGAAGACCACAGCTGTAAGCAGGCCGAAATAGCTCAGTTGGGAGAGCGTTAGACTGAAGATCTAAAGGTCCCTGGTTCAATCCCGGGTTTCGGCACAGTTGAGAGGTTCCTTGCTTCTAACAAAATAGGTCTTGGAATAAGCTGTAGTTCTTTTTTCTCTATCAACATTTTTATCAACTGATCTACAAAATGATCAATTCAACATAGACTTTGCTTTCTGTCCTCTTTTTAAACTTTCTTCCACCTATCTTGCCTTCAGGTTTGACAATGAATGTTTCCCATTTCGTCCATTTTTGTAAAGTAAACTCTTGTCTGCATCACATTCCACTTCCCCTTGAACACAGATGTCAGTAGTCAGATGACATTGCTTACCTACTCATGCCAAATATATCTGGGTAATATAGTGCTAGTCCATTCAGAGTTAAAAAAACAACTACCTAACCTGGATCCCAAAAATGCTATTTACCCATTGCACCAGTTAATTGCGGAATGATACAGGACTCCTTAAAACATATCTCACCATATGAGGTTAAAAATCCAGGTCCTGCATCTATTTTGTTAAATGGTTTAAATTAAAGTATGAAGACCACAGCTGTAAGCAGCCCGAAATAGCTAAGTTGGGAGAGCGTTAGACTGAAGATCTAAAGGTCCCTGGTTCAATCCCGGGTTTCGGCACAGTTGAGAGGTTCCTTGCTTCTAACAAAATAGGTCTTGGAATCAGCTGTAGTACTTTTTTCTCTATCAACATTTTTATCAACTGATCTACAAAATGATCAATTCAACATAGACTTTGCTTTCTGTCCTCCTTTTAAACTTTCTTCCACCTATCTTGCCTTCAGGTTTGACTATGAATGTTTTCCATTTCGTCCTTTTTTGTAAAGTAAACTCTTGTCTGCATCACATTCCACTTCCCCTTGAACACAGATGTCAGTAGTCCGATGACATTGCTTACCTACTCATGCCAAATATATCTGAGTAATATAGTGCTAGTCAATTCAGAGTTAAAAAAACAACTACCTAACCTGGATCCCAAAAATGCTATTTACCCATTGCACCAGTTAACTGGGGAATGATACAGGACTCCTTAAAACATATTTCTACCATATGAGGTTAAAAATCCAGGTCCTGCATCTATTTTGTTAAATGGTTCAAATTAAAGTATGAAGACCCCAGCTATCAGAAGGCCGAAATAGCTCAGTTGGGAGAGCGTTAGACTGAAGATCTAAAGGTGCCTGGTTCAATCCCGGGTTTCGGCACAGTTGAGAGGTTCCTTGCTTCTAACAAAATATGTCTTGGAATCAGCTGTAGTACTTTTTTCTCTATTAACATTTTTATCAACTGATCTACAAAATGATCAATTCAACATAGACTTTGCTTTCTGTCCTCCTTTTAAACTTTCTTCCACCTATCTTGCCTTCAGGTTTGACTATGAATGTTTTCCATTTCGTCCTTTTTTGTAAAGTAAACTCTTGTCTGCATCACATTCCACTTCCCCTTGAACACAGATGTCAGTAGTCAGATGACATTGCTTACCTACTCATGCCAAATATATCTGGGTAATATAGTGCTAGTCCATTCAGAGTTAAAAAAACAACTACCTAACCTGGATCCCAAAAATGCTATTTACCCATTGCACCAGTTAACTGGGGAATGATACAGGACTCCTTAAAACATATCTCTACCATATGAGGTTAAAAATCCAGGTCCTGCATCTATTTTGTTAAATGGTTCAAATTAAAGTATGAAGACCCCAGCTATCAGAAGGCCGAAATAGCTCAGTTGGGAGAGCGTTAGACTGAAGATCTAAAGGTCCCTGGTTCAATCCCGGGTTTCGGCACAGTTGAGAGGTTCCTTGCTTCTAACAAAATAGGTCTTGGAATCAGCTGTAGTACTTTTTCTCTATTCATCAAATTTTTTCCAACTGATCTACAACACAATCAATTTAACATAGACTTTGCTTTATGTACTCCTTCTAAACTTGCTTCCACCTCTCTTACCTTCAGGTTTGACAATGAATATTTCCCATTTCATGATTTTTTGTAAAGTAAACTCTTGTCTGCATTACCTTCCACTTCCCCTTGAACACAGATGTCAGTAGTCAGATGACATTGCTTACCTACTCATGCCAAATATATCTGGGTAATATAGTGCTAGTCCATTCAGAGTTAAAAAAACAACTACCTAACCTGGATCCAAAAAATGCTATTTACCCATTGTACCAGTTAATTGCGGAATGATACAGGACTCCTTAAAACATATCTCTACCATATGAGGTTAAAAATCCAGGTCCTGCATCTATTTTGTTAAATGGTTTAAATTAAAGTATGAAGACCACAGCTATAAGCAGGCCGAAATAGCTCAGTTGGGAGAGCGTTAGACTGAAGATCTAAAGGTCCCAGGTTCAATCCCGGGTTTCGGCACAGTTGAGAAGTTCCTTGCTTCTAACTAAATAGGTCTTAGAATCAGCTGTAGTACTTTTTCTCTATTCATCAAATTTTTTCCAACTGATCTACAACACAATCAATTTAACATAGACTTTGCTTTATGTCCTCCTTCTAAACTTGCTTCCACCTCTCTTACCTTCAGGTTTGACAATGAATATTTCCCATTTCATGCTTTTTTGTAAAGTAAACTCTTGTCTGCATTACCTTCCACCTCCCCTTGAATACAGATGTCAGTAGTCAGATGACATTGCTTACCTACTCATGCCAAATATATCTGGGTAATATAGTGCTAGTCCATTCAGAGTTAAAAAAACAACTACCTAACCTGGATCCCAAAACTGCTATTTGCCCATTGCACCAGTTAATTGCGGAATGATACAGGACTCCTTAAAACATATCTCTACCATATGAGGTTAAAAATCCAGGTCCTGCATCTATTTTGTTAAATAGTTTAAATTAAAGTATGAAGACCACAGCTATAAGCAGGCCGCAATAGCTCAGTTGGGAGAGCGTTAGACTGAAGATCTAAAGGTCCCTGGTTCCATCCCGGGTTTCGGCACAGTTGAGAGGTTCCTTGCTTCTAACAAAATAGGTCTTGGAATCAGCTGTAGTACTTTTTTCTCTATCAACATTTTTATCAACTGATCTACAAAATGATCAATTCAACATAGACTTTGCTTTCTGTCCTCCTTTTAAACTTTCTTCCACCTATCTTGCCTTCAGGTTTGACAATGAATGTTTCCCATTTCGTCCTTTTTTGTAAAGTAAACTCTTGTCTGCATCACATTCCACTTCCCCTTGAACACAGATGTCAGTAGTCAGATGACATTGCTTACCTACTCATGCCAAATATATCTAGGTAATATAGTGCTAGTCCATTCAGAGTTAAAAAAACAACGACCTAACCTGGATCCCAAAAATGCTATTTACCCATTGCACCAGTTAACTGGGGAATTATACAGGACTCCTTAAAACATATCTCTACCATATGAGGGTAAAAATCCAGGTCCTGCATCTATTTTGTTAAATGGTTTAAATTAAAGTATGAAGACCCCAGCTATAGGCAGGCCGAAATAGCTCAGTTGGGAGAGCATTAGACTGAAGATCTAAAGGTCCCTGGTTCAATCCCGGGTTTCGGCACAGTTGAGAGGTTCCTTGCTTCTAACAAAATAGGTCTTGGAATCAGCTGTAGTACTTTTTCTCTATTCATCAAATTTTTTCCAACTGATCTACAACACAATCAATTTAACATAGACTTTGCTTTATGTCCTCCTTCTAAACTTGCTTCCACCTCTCTTACCTTCAGGTTTGACAATGAATATTTCCCATTTCATGCTTTTTTGTAAAGTAAACTCTTGTCTGCATTACCTTCCACCTCCCCTTGAATACAGATGTCAGTAGTCAGATGACATTGCTTACCTACTCATGCCAAATATATCTGGGTAATATAGTGCTAGTCCATTCAGAGTTAAAAAAACAACTACCTAACCTGGATCCCAAAACTGCTATTTGCCCATTGCACCAGTTAATTGCGGAATGATACAGGACTCCTTAAAACATATCTCTACCATATGAGGTTAAAAATCCAGGTCCTGCATCTATTTTGTTAAATGGTTTAAATTAAAGTATGAAGACCACAGCTATAAGCAGGCCGCAATAGCTCAGTTGGGAGAGCGTTAGACTGAAGATCTAAAGTTCCCTGGTCCAATCCCGGGTTTCGGCACAGTTGAGAGGTTCCTTGCTTCTAACAAATAGGTCTTGGAATCAGCTGTAGTACTTTTTTCTCTATCAACATTTTTATCAACTGATCTACAAAATGATCAATTCAACATAGACTTTGCTTTCTGTCCTCCTTTTAAACTTTCTTCCGCCTATCTTGCCTTCAGGTTTGACAATGAATGTTTCCCATTTCGTCCTTTTTTGTAAAGTAAACTCTTGTCTGCATCACATTCCACTTCCCCTTGAACACAGATGTCAGTAGTCAGATGACATTGCTTACCTACTCATGCCAAATATATCTAGGTAATATAGTGCTAGTCCATTTCGAGTTAAAAAAACAACTACCTAACCTGGATCCCAAAAATGCTATTTACCCATTGCACCAGTTAACTGGGGAATGATACAGGACTCCTTAAAACATATCTCTACCATATGAGGTTAAAAATCCAGGTCCTGCATCTATTTTGTTAAATGGTTTAAATTAAAGTATGAAGACCACAGCTATAAGCAGGACGAAATAGCTCAGTTGGGCGAGCGTTAGACTGAAGATCTAAAGGTCCCTGATTCAATCCCGGGTTTCGGCACAGTTGAGAGGTTCCTTGCTTCTAACAAAATAGGTCTTGGAATCAGCTGTAGTACTTTTTCTCTATTCATCAAATTTTTTCCAACTGATCTACAACACAATCAATTTAACATAGACTTTGCTTTATGTACTCCTTCTAAACTTGCTTCCACCTCTCTTACCTTCAGGTTTGACAATGAATATTTCCCATTTCATGCTTTTTTGTAAAGTAAACTCTTGTCTGCATTACCTTCCACTTCCCCTTGAACACAGATGTCAGTAGTCAGATGACATTGCTTACCTACTCATGCCAAATATATCTGGGTAATATAGTGCTAGTCCATTCAGAGTTAAAAAAACAACTACCTAACCTGGATCCCAAAAATGCTATTTACCCATTGCACCAGTTAATTGCGGAATGATACAGGACTCCTTAAAACATATCTCACCATATGAGGTTAAAAATCCAGGTCCTGCATCTATTTTGTTAAATGGTTTAAATTAAAGTATGAAGACCACAGCTTTAAGCAGGCCAAAATAGCTAAGCTGGGAGAGCGTTAGACTGAAGATCTAAAGGTCCCTGGTTCAATCCCGGGTTTCGGCACAGTTGAGAGGTTCCTTGCTTCTAACAAAATAGGTCTTGGAATCAGCTGTAGTACTCTTTTCTCTATCAACATTTTTATCAACTGATCTACAAAATGATCAATTCAACATAGACTTTGCTTTCTGTCCTCCTTTTAAACTTTCTTCCACCTATCTTGCCTTCAGGTTTGACTATGAATGTTTTCCATTTTGTCCTTTTTTGTAAAGTAAACTCTTGTCTGCATCACATTCCACTTCCCCTTGAACACAGATGTCAGTAGTCAGATGACATTGCTTACCTACTCATGCCAAATATATCTGGGTAATATAGTGCTAGTCCATTCAGAGTTAAAAAAACAACTACCTAACCTGGATCCCAAAAATGCTATTTACCCATTGCACCAGTTAACTGGGGAATGATACAGGACTCCTTAAAACATAACCTACCATATGAGGTTAAAAATCCAGGTCCTGCATCTATTTTGTTAAATGGTTTAAATTAAAGTATGAAGACCACAGCTCTAAGCAGGCCGAAATAGCTCAGTTGGGCGAGCGTTAGACTGAAGATCTAAAGGTCCCTGGTTCAATCCCGGGTTTCGGCACAGTTGAGAGGTTCCTTGCTTCTAACAAAATAGGTCTTGGGATCAGCTGTAGTTCTTTTTCTCTATTCATCAAATTTTTTCCAACTGATCTACAACACAATCAATTTAACATAGACTTTGCTTTATGTCCTCCTTCTAAACTTGCTTCCACCTCTCTTACCTTCAGGTTTGACAATGACTATTTCCCATTTCATGCTTTTTTGTAAAGTAAACTCTTGTCTGCATTACCTTCCACTTCCCCTTGAACACAGATGTCAGTAGTCAGATGACATTGCTTACCTACTCATGCCAAACATATCTGGGTAATATAGTGCTAGTCCATTCAGAGTTAAAAAAACAACTACCTAACCTGGATCCAAAAAATGCTATTTACCCATTGCACCAGTTAATTGCGGAATGATACAGGACTCCTTAAAACATATCTCTACCATGTGAGGTTAAAAATCCAGGTCCTGCATCTATTTTGTTAAATGGTTTAAATTAAAGTATGAAGACCACAGCTATAAGCAGGCCGAAATAGCTCAGTTGGGAGAGCGTTAGACTGAAGATCTGAAGGTCCCTGGTTCAATCCCGGGTTTCGGCACAGTTGAGAGGTTCCTTGCTTCTAACAAAATAGGTCTTGGAATCAGCTGTAGTACTTTTTCTCTATTCATCAAATTTTTTCCAACTGATCTACAACACAATCAATTTAACATAGACTTTGCTTTATATCCTCCTTCTAAACTTGCTTCCACCTCTCTTACCTTCAGGTTTGACAATGAATATTTGCCATTTCATGCTTTTTTGTAAAGTAAACTCTTGTCTGCATTACCTTCCACTTCCCCTTGAACACAGATGTCAGTAGTCAGATGACATTGCTTACCTACTCATGCCAAATATATCTGGGTAATATAGTGCTAGTCCATTCAGAGTTAAAAAAACAACTACCTAACCTGGATCCCAAAAATGCTATTTACCCATTGCACCAGTTAACTGGGGAATGATACAGGACTCCTTAAAACATATCTCTACCATATGAGGTTAAAAATCCAGGTCCTGCATCTATTTTGTTAAATGGTTCAAATTAAAGTATGAAGACCCCAGCTATCAGAAGGCCGAAATAGCTCAGTTGGGAGAGCGTTAGACTGAAGATCTAAAGGTCCCTGCTTCAATCCTGGGTTTCGGCACAGTTGAGAGGTTCCTTGCTTCTAACAAAATAGGTCTTGGAATCAGCTGTAGTACTTTTTCTCTATTAACATTTTTATCAACTGATCTACAAAATGATCAATTCAACATAGACTTTGCTTTCTGTCCTCCTTTTAAACTTTCTTCCACCTATCTTGCCTTCGGGTTTGACTATGAATGTTTTCCATTTCGTCCTTTTTTGTAAAGTAAACTCTTGTCTGCATCACATTCCACTTCCCCTTGAACACAGATGTCAGTAGTCAGATGACATTGCTTACCTACTCATGCCAAATATATCTGGGTAATATAGTGCTAGTCCATTCAGAGTTAAAAAAACAACTACCTAACCTGGATCCCAAAAATGCTATTTACCCATTGTACCAGTTAACTGGGGAATGATACAGGGCTCCTTAAAACATATCTCTACCATATGAGGTTAAAAATCCAGGTCCTGCATCTATTTTGTTAAATGGTTCAAATTAAAGTATGAAGACCCCAGCTATCAGAAGGCCGAAATAGCTCAGTTGGGAGAGCGTTAGACTGAAGATCTAAAGGTCCCTGGTTCAATCCCGGGTTTCGGCACAGTTGAGACGTTCCTTGCTTCTAACAAAATAGGTCTTGGAATCAGCTGTAGTACTTTTTCTCTATTCATCAAATTTTTTCCAACTGATCTACAACACAATCAATTTAACATAGACTTTGCTTTATGTCCTCCTTCTAAACTTGCTTCCACCTCTCTTATCTTCAGGTTTGACAATGAATATTTCCCATTTCATGCTTTTTTGTAAAGTAAACTCTTGTCTGCATTACCTTCCACTTCCCCTTGAACACAGATGTCAGTAGTCAGATGACATTGCTTACCTACTCATGCCAAATATATCTGGATAATATAGTGCTAGTCCATTCAGAGTTAAAAAAACAACTACCTAACCTGGATCCAAAAAATGCTATTTTCCCATTGTACCAGATAATTGCGGAATGATACAGGACTCCTTAAAACATATCTCTACCATATGAGGTTAAAAATCCAGGTCCTGCATCTATTTTGTTAAATGGTTTAAATTAAAGTATGAAGACCACAGCTATAAGCAGGCCGAAATAGCTCAGTTGGGAGAGCGTTAGACTGAAGATCTAAAGGTTCCTGGTTCAATCCCGGGTTTCGGCACAGTTGAGAGGTTCCTTGCTTCTAACAAAATAGGTCTTGGAATCAGCTGTAGTTCTTTTTCTCTATTAACATTTTTATCAACTGATCTACAAAATGATCAATTCAACATAGACTTTGCTTTCTGTCCTCCTTTTAAACTTTCTTCCACCTATCTTGCCTTCCGGTTTGACTATGAATGTTTTCCATTTCGTCCTTTTTTGTAAAGTAAACTCTTGTCTGCATCACATTCCACTTCCCCTTGAACACAGATGTCAGTAGTCAGATGACATTGCTTACCTACTCATGCCAAATATATCTGGGTAATATAGTGCTAGTCCATTCAGAGTTAAAAAAACAACTACCTAACCTGGATCCCAAAATTGCTATTTACCCATTGCAACAGTTAACTGGGGAATGATACAGGACTCCTTAAAACATATCTCTACCATATGAGGTTAAAAATCCAGGTCCTGCATCTATTTTGTTAAATGGTTCAAATTAAAGTATGAAGACCCCAGCTATCAGAAGGCCGAAATAGCTCAGTTGGGAGAGCGTTAGACTGAAGATCTAAAGGTCCCTGGTTCAATCCTGGGTTTCGGCACAGTTGAGACGTTCCTTGCTTCTAACAAAATAGGTCTTGGAATCAGCTGTAGTACTTTTTCTCTATTCATCAAATGTTTTCCAACTGATCTACAACACAATCAATTTAACATAGACTTTGCTTTATGTCCTCCTTCTAAACTTGCTTCCACCTCTCTTATCTTCAGGTTTGACAATGAATATTTCCCATTTCATGCTTTTTTGTAAAGTAAACTCTTGTCTGCATTACCTTCCACTTCCCCTTGAACACAGATGTCAGTAGTCAGATGACATTGCTTACCTACTCATGCCAAATATATCTGGATAATATAGTGCTAGTCCATTCAGAGTTAAAAAAACAACTACCTAACCTGGATCCAAAAAATGATATTTACCCATTGTACCAGTTAATTGCGGAATGATACAGGACTCCTTAAAACATATCTCTACCATATGAGGTTAAAAATCCAGGTCCTGCATCTATTTTGTTAAATGGTTTAAATTAAAGTATGAAGACCACAGCTTTAAGCAGGCCGAAATAGCTCAGTTGGGAGAGCGTTAGACTGAAGATCTAAAGGTCCCTGGTTCAATCCCGGGTTTCGGCACAGTTGAGAGGTTCCTTGCTTCTAACAAAATAGGTCTTGGAATCAGCTGTTGTACTTTTTCTCTATTCATCAAATTTTTTCCAACTGATCTACAACACAATCAATTTAACATAGACTTTGCTTTATGTCCTCCTTCTAAACTTGCTTCCACCTCTCTTACCTTCAGGTTTGACAATGAATATTTCCCATTTCATGCTTTTTTGTAAAGTAAACTCTTGTCTGCATTACCTTCCACCTCCCCTTGAATACAGATGTCAGTAGTCAGATGACATTGCTTACCTACTCATGCCAAATATATCTGGGTAATATAGTGCTAGTCCATTCAGAGTTAAAAAAACAACTACCTAACCTGGATCCCAAAACTGCTATTTGCCCATTGCACCAGTTAATTGCGGAATGATACAGGACTCC
Source organism: Lissotriton vulgaris (assembly GCF_964263255.1). Lineage (NCBI taxonomy): Eukaryota > Metazoa > Chordata > Amphibia > Caudata > Salamandridae > Lissotriton > Lissotriton vulgaris. Next base: position 1,530,827,506 of record NC_141696.1, on the reverse strand, counting down.
TTAAAACATATCTCTACCATATGAGGTTAAAAACTCCAGGTCCTGCATCTATTTTGTTAAATGGTTTAAATTAAAGTATGAATACCACAGCTATAAGCAGGCCGCAATAGCTCAGTTGGGAGAGCGTTAGACTGAAGATCTAAAGGTCCCTGGTTCAATCCCGGGTTTCGGCACAGTTGAGAGGTTCCTTGCTTCTAACAAAATAGGTCTTGGAATAAGCTGTAGTACTTTTTTCTCTATCAACATTTTTATCAACTGATCTACAAAATGATCAATTCAACATAGACTTTGCTTTCTGTCCTCTTTTTAAACTTTCTTCCACCTATCTTGCCTTCAGGTTTGACAATGAATGTTTCCCATTTCGTCCTTTTTTGTAAAGTAAACTCTTGTCTGCATCACATTCCACTTCCCCTTGAACACAGATGTCAGTAGTCAGATGACATTGCTTACCTACTCATGCCAAATATATCTAGGTAATATAGTACTAGTCCATTCAGAGTTAAAAAAACAACTTCCTAACCTGGATCCCAAAAATGCTATTTACCCATTGCACCAGTTAACTGGGGAATGGTACAGGACTCCTTAAAACATATCTCTACCATATGAGGTTAAAAATCCAGGTCCTGCATCTATTTTGTTAAATGGTTCAAATTAAAGTATGAAGACCACAGCTATGAGAGGCCGAAATATGTCAGTTTGGAGAGCGTTAGACTGAAGATCTAAAGGTCCCTGGTTCAATCCCGGGTTTCGGCACAGTTGAGAGGTTCCTTGCTTCTAGCAAAATAGGTCTTGGAATCAGCTGTAGAACTTTTTCTCTATTCATCACATTTTTTCCAACTGATCTACAACACAATCAATTTAACATAGACTTTGCTTTATATCCTCCTTCTAAAATTGCTTCCACCTCTCTTACCTTCAGGTTTGACAATGAATATTTCCCATTTCATGCTTTTTTGTAAAGTAAACTCTTGTCTGCATTACCTTCCACTTCCCCTTGAATACAGATGTCAGTAGTCAGATGACATTGCTTACCTACTCATGCCAAATATATCTGGGTAATATAGTGCTAGTCCATTCAGAGTTAAAAAAACAACTACCTAACCTGGATCCCAAAAATGCTATTTACCCATTGCACCAGTTAATTGCGGAATGATACAGGACTCCTTAAAACATATCTCACCATATGAGGTTAAAAATCCTAGGTCCTGCATCTGTTTTGTTAAATGGTTTAAATTAAAGTATGAAGACCACAGCTATGAGCAGGCCAAAATAGCTAAGCTGGGAGAGCGTTAGACTGAAGATCTAAAGGTCCCTGGTTCAATCCCGGGTTTCGGCACAGTTGAGAGGTTCCTTGCTTCTAACAAAATAGGTCTTGGAATCAGCTGTAGTACTCTTTTCTCTATCAACATTTTTATCAACTGATCTACAAAATGATCAATTCAACATAGACTTTGCTTTCTGTCCTCCTTTTAAACTTTCTTCCACCTATCTTGCCTTCAGGTTTGACTATGAATGTTTTCCATTTTGTCCTTTTTTGTAAAGTAAACTCTTGTCTGCATCACATTCCACTTCCCCTTGAACACAGATGTCAGTAGTCAGATGACATTGCTTACCTACTCATGCCAAATATATCTGGGTAATATAGTGCTAGTCCATTCAGAGTTAAAAAAACAACTACCTAACCTGGATCCCAAAAATGCTATTTACCCATTGCACCAGTTAACTGGGGAATGATACAGGACTCCTTAAAACATATCTCTACCATATGAGGTTAAAAATCCAGGTCCTGCATCTATTTTGTTAAATGGTTCAAATTAAAGTATGAAGACCCCAGAAATCAGAAGGCTGAAATAACTCAGGTGGCCGAGCGTTAGACTGAAGATCTAAAGGTCCCTGGTTCAATCCTGGGTTTTGGCACAGTTGAGAGGTTCCTTGCTTCTAACAAAATAGGTCTTGGGATCAGCTGTAGTTCTTTTTCTCTATTCATCAAATTTTTTCCAACTGATCTACAACACAATCAATTTAACATAGACTTTGCTTATGTCCTCCTTCTAAACTTGCTTCCACCTCTCTTACCTTCAGGTTTGACAATGAATATTTCCCATTTCATGCTTTTTTGTAAAGTAAACTCTTGTCTGCATTACCTTCCACTTCCCCTTGAACACAGATGTCAGTAGTCAGATGACATTGCTTACCTACTCATGCCAAATATATCTGGGTAATATAGTGCTAGTCCATTCAGAGTTAAAAAAACAACTACCTAACCTGGATCCAAAAAATGCTATTTACCCATTGCACCAGTTAATTGCGGAATGATACAGGTCTCCTTAAAACATATCTCTACCATATGAGGTTAAAAATCCAGGTCCTGCATCTATTTTGTTAAATGGTTTGAATTAAAGTATGAAGACCACAGCTATAGGCAGGCCGAAATAGCTCAGTTGGGCGAGCGTTAGACTGAAGATCTAAAGGTCCCTGGTTCAATCCCGGGTTTCGGCACAGTTGAGAGGTTCCTTGCTTCTAACAAAATAGGTCTTGGAATCAGCTGTAGTACTTTTTCTCTATTCATCAAATTTTTTCCAACTGATCTACAACACAATCAATTTACCATAGACTTTGCTTTATGTCCTCCTTCTAAACTTGCTTCCACCTCTCTTACCTTCAGGTTTGACAATGAATATTTCCCATTTCATGCTTTTTTGTAAAGTAAACTCTTGTCTGCATTACCTTCGACCTCCCCTTGAATACAGATGTCAGTAGTCAGATGACATTGCTTACCTACTCATGCCAAATATATCTGGATCCCAAAAATGCTATTTACCCATTGCACCAGTTAATTGCGGAATGATACAGGACTCCTTAAAACATATCTCACCATATGAGGTTAAAAATCCAGGTCCTGCATCTATTTTGTTAAATGGTTTAAATTAAAGTATGAAGACCACAGCTGTAAGCAGCCCGAAATAGCTAAGTTGGGAGAGCGTTAGACTGAAGATCTAAAGGTCCCTGGTTCAATCCCGGGTTTCGGCACAGTTGAGAGGTTCCTTGCTTCTAACAAAATAGGTCTTGGAATCAGCTGTAGTACTTTTTTCTCTATCAACATTTTTATCAACTGATCTACAAAATGATCAATTCAACATAGACTTTGCTTTCTGTCCTCCTTTTAAACTTTCTTCCACCTATCTTGCCTTCAGGTTTGACTATGAATATTTTCCATTTCGTCCTTTTTTGTAAAGTAAACTCTTGTCTGCATCACATTCCACTTCCCCTTGAACACAGATGTCAGTAGTCAGATGACATTGCTTACCTACTCATGCCAAATATATCTGGGTAATATAGTGCTAGTCCATTCAGAGTTAAAAAAACAACTACCTAACCTGGATCCCAAAAATGCTATTTACCCATTGCACCAGTTAACTGGGGAATGATACAGGACTCCTTAAAACATATCTCTACCATATGAGGTTAAAAATCCAGGTCCTGCATCTATTTTGTTAAATGGTTCAAATTAAAGTATGAAGACCCCAGCTATCAGAAGGCCGAAATAGCTCAGTTGGGAGAGCGTTAGACTGAAGATCTAAAGGTCCCTGGTTCAATCCCGGGTTTCGGCACAGTTGAGAGGTTCCTTGCTTCTAACAAAATAGGTCTTGGAATCAGCTGTAGTACTTTTTTCTCTATTAACATTTTTATCAACTGATCTACAAAATGATCAATTCAACATAGACTTTGCTTTCTGTCCTCCTGTTAAACTTTCTTCCACCTATCTTGCCTTCAGGTTTGACTATGAATGTTTTCCATTTCGTCCTTTTTTGTAAAGTAAACTCTTGTCTGCATCACATTCCACTTCCCCTTGAACACAGATGTCAGTAGTCAGATGACATTGCTTACCTACTCATGCCAAATATATCTGGGTAATATAGTGCTAGTCCATTCAGAGTTAAAAAAACAACTACCTAACCTGGATCCCAAAAATGCTATTTACCCATTGCACCAGTTAACTGGGGAATGATACAGGACTCCTTAAAACATATCTCTACCATATGAGGTTAAAAATCCAGGTCCTGCATCTATTTTGTTAAATGGTTCAAATTAAAGTATGAAGACCCCAGCTATCAGAAGGCCGAAATAGCTCAGTTGGGAGAGCGTTAGACTGAAGATCTAAAGGTCCCTGGTTCAATCCCGGGTTTCGGCACAGTTGAGAGGTTCCTTGCTTCTAACAAAATAGGTCTTGGAATCAGCTGTAGTACTTTTTCTCTATTCATCAAATTTTTTCCAACTGATCTACAACACAATCAATTTAACATAGACTTTGCTTTATGTCCTCCTTCTAAACTTGCTTCCACCTCTCTTACCTTCAGGTTTGACAATGAATATTTCCCATTTCATGCTTTTTTGTAAAGTAAACTCTTGTCTGCATTACCTTCCACTTCCCCTTGAACACAGATGTCAGTAGTCAGATGACATTGCTTACCTACTCATGCCAAATATATCTGGGTAATATAGTGCTAGTCCATTCAGAGTTAAAAAAACAACTACCTAACCTGGATCCCAAAAATGCTATTTACCCATTGCACCAGTTAATTGCGGAATGATACAGGACTCCTTAGAACATATCTCACCATATGAGGTTAAAAATCCAGGTCCTGCATCTATTTTGTTAAATGGTTTAAATTAAAGTATGAAGACCACAGCTATAAGCAGGCCAAAATAGCTAAGCTGGGAGAGCGTTAGACTGAAGATCTAAAGGTCCCTGGTTCAATCCCGGGTTTCGGCACAGTTGAGAGGTTCCTTGCTTCTAACAAAATAGGTCTTGGAATCAGCTGTAGTACTCTTTTCTCTATCAACATTTTTATCAACTGATCTACAAAATGATCAATTCAACATAGACTTTGCTTTCTGTCCTCCTTTTAAACTTTCTTCCACCTATCTTGCCTTCAGGTTTGACTATGAATGTTTTCCATTTTGTCCTTTTTTGTAAAGTAAACTCTTGTCTGCATCACATTCCACTTCCCCTTGAACACAGATGTCAGTAGTCAGATGACATTGCTTACCTACTCATGCCAAATATATCTGGGTAATATAGTGCTAGTCCATTCAGAGTTAAAAAAACAACTACCTAACCTGGATCCCAAAAATGCTATTTACCCATTGCACCAGTTAACTGGGGAATGATACAGGACTCCTTAAAACATAACCTACCATATGAGGTTAAAAATCCAGGTCCTGCATCTATTTTGTTAAATGGTTTAAATTAATGTATGAAGACCACAGCTCTAAGCAGGCCGAAATAGCTCAGTTGGGCGAGCGTTAGACTGAAGATCTAAAGGTCCCTGGTTCAATCCCGGGTTTCGGCACAGTTGAGAGGTTCCTTGCTTCTAACAAAATAGGTCTTTGGATCAGCTGTAGTTCTTTTTCTCTATTCATCAATTTTTTTCCAACTGATCTACAACACAATCAATTTAACATAGACTTTGCTTTATGTCCTCCTTCTAAACTTGCTTCCACCTCTCTTACCTTCAGGTTTGACAATGAATATTTCCCATTTCATGCTTTTTTGTAAAGTAAACTCTTGTCTGCATTACCTTCCACTTCCCCTTGAACACAGATGTCAGTAGTCAGATGACATTGCTTACCTACTCATGCCAAATATATCTGGGTAATATAGTGCTAGTCCATTCAGAGTTAAAAAAACAACTACCTAACCTGGATCCAAAAAATGCTATTTACCCATTGCACCAGTTAATTGCGGAATGATACAGGACTCCTTAAAACATATCTCTACCATGTGAGGTTAAAAATCCAGGTCCTGCATCTATTTTGTTAAATGGTTTAAATTAAAGTATGAAGACCACAGCTATAAGCAGGCCGAAATAGCTCAGTTGGGAGAGCGTTAGACTGAAGATCTGAAGGTCCCTGGTTCAATCCCGGGTTTCGGCACAGTTGAGAGGTTCCTTGCTTCTAACAAAATAGGTCTTGGAATCAGCTGTAGTACTTTTTCTCTATTCATCAAATTTTTTCCAACTGATCTACAACACAATCAATTTAACAGAGACTTTGCTTTATATCCTCCTTCTAAACTTGCTTCCACCTCTCTTACCTTCAGGTTTGACAATGAATATTTGCCATTTCATGCTTTTTTGTAAAGTAAACTCTTGTCTGCATTACCTTCCACTTCCCCTTGAACACAGATGTCAGTAGTCAGATGACATTGCTTACCTACTCATGCCAAATATATCTGGGTAATATAGTGCTAGTCCATTCAGAGTTAAAAAAACAACTACCTAACCTGGATCCCAAAAATGCTATTTACCCATTGCACCAGTTAACTGGGGAATGATACAGGACTCCTTAAAACATATCTCTACCATATGAGGTTAAAAATCCAGGTCCTGCATCTATTTTGTTAAATGGTTCAAATTAAAGTATGAAGACCCCAGCTATCAGAAGGCTGAAATAGCTCAGTTGGGAGAGCGTTAGACTGAAGATCTAAAGGTCCCTGCTTCAATCCTGGGTTTCGGCACAGTTGAGAGGTTCCTTGCTTCTAACAAAATAGGTCTTGGAATCAGCTGTAGTACTTTTTCTCTATTAACATTTTTATCAACTGATCTACAAAATGATCAATTCAACATAGACTTTGCTTTCTGTCCTCCTTTTAAACTTTCTTCCACCTATCTTGCCTTCGGGTTTGACTATGAATGTTTTCCATTTCGTCCTTTTTTGTAAAGTAAACTCTTGTCTGCATCACATTCCACTTCCCCTTGAACACAGATGTCAGTAGTCAGATGACATTGCTTACCTACTCATGCCAAATATATCTGGGTAATATAGTGCTAGTCCATTCAGAGTTAAAAAAACAACTACCTAACCTGGATCCCAAAAATGCTATTTACCCATTGTACCAGTTAACTGGGGAATGATACAGGGCTCCTTAAAACATATCTCTACCATATGAGGTTAAAAATCCAGGTCCTGCATCTATTTTGTTAAATGGTTCAAATTAAAGTATGAAGACCCCAGCTATCAGAAGGCCGAAATAGCTCAGTTGGGAGAGCGTTAGACTGAAGATCTAAAGGTCCCTGGTTCAATCCCGGGTTTCGGCACAGTTGAGACGTTCCTTGCTTCTAACAAAATAGGTCTTGGAATCAGCTGTAGTACTTTTTCTCTATTCATCAAATTTTTTCCAACTGATCTACAACACAATCAATTTAACATAGACTTTGCTTTATGTCCTCCTTCTAAACTTGCTTCCACCTCTCTTATCTTCAGGTTTGACAATGAATATTTCCCATTTCATGCTTTTTTGTAAAGTAAACTCTTGTCTGCATTACCTTCCACTTCCCCTTGAACACAGATGTCAGTAGTCAGATGACATTGCTTACCTACTCATGCCAAATATATCTGGATAATATAGTGCTAGTCCATTCAGAGTTAAAAAAACAACTACCTAACCTGGATCCAAAAAATGCTATTTTCCCATTGTACCAGATAATTGCGGAATGATACAGGACTCCTTAAAACATATCTCTACCATATGAGGTTAAAAATCCAGGTCCTGCATATATTTTGTTAAATGGTTTAAATTAAAGTATGAAGACCACAGCTATAAGCAGGCCGGAATAGCTCAGTTGGGAGAGCGTTAGACTGAAGATCTAAAGGTCCCTGGTTCAATCCCGGGTTTCGGCACAGTTGAGAGGTTCCTTGCTTCTAACAAAATGGGTCTTGGAATCAGCTGTAGTTCTTTTTCTCTATTAACATTTTTATCAACTGATCTACAAAATGATCAATTCAACATAGACTTTGCTTTCTGTCCTCCTTTTAAACTTTCTTCCACCTATCTTGCCTTCCGGTTTGACTATGAATGTTTTCCATTTCGTCCTTTTTTGTAAAGTAAACTCTTGTCTGCATCACATTCCACTTCCCCTTGAACACAGATGTCAGTAGTCAGATGACATTGCTTACCTACTCATGCCAAATATATCTGGGTAATATAGTGCTAGTCCATTCAGAGTTAAAAAAACAACTACCTAACCTGGATCCCAAAATTGCTATTTACCCATTGCAACAGTTAACTGGGGAATGATACAGGACTCCTTAAAACATATCTCTACCATATGAGGTTAAAAATCCAGGTCCTGCATCTATTTTGTTAAATGGTTCAAATTAAAGTATGAAGACCCCAGCTATCAGAAGGCCGAAATAGCTCAGTAGGGAGAGCGTTAGACTGAAGAGCTAAAGGTCCCTGGTTCAATCCTGGGTTTCGGCACAGTTGAGACGTTCCTTGCTTCTAACAAAATAGGTCTTGGAATCAGCTGTAGTACTTTTTCTCTATTCATCAAATTTTTTCCAACTGATCTACAACACAATCAATTTAACATAGACTTTGCTTTATGTCCTCCTTCTAAACTTGCTTCCACCTCTCTTATCTTCAGGTTTGACAATGAATATTTCCCATTTCATGCTTTTTAGTAAAGTAAACTCTTGTCTGCATTACCTTCCACTTCCCCTTGAACACAGATGTCAGTAGTCAGATGACATTGCTTACCTACTCATGCCAAATATATCTGGATAATATAGTGCTAGTCCATTCAGAGTTAAAAAAACAACTACCTAACCTGGATCCAAAAAATGATATTTACCCATTGTACCAGTTAATTGCGGAATGATACAGGACTCCTTAAAACATATCTCTACCATATGAGGTTAAAAATCCAGGTCCTGCATCTATTTTGTTAAATGGTTTAAATTAAAGTATGAAGACCACAGCTTTAAGCAGGCCGAAATAGCTCAGTTGGGAGAGCGTTAGACTGAAGATCTAAAGGTCCCTGGTTCAATCCCGGGTTTCGGCACAGTTGAGAGGTTCCTTGCTTCTAACAAAATAGGTCTTGGAATCAGCTGTTGTACTTTTTCTCTATTCATCAAATTTTTTCCAACTGATCTACAACACAATCAATTTAACATAGACTTTGCTTTATGTCCTCCTTCTAAACTTGCTTCCACCTCTCTTACCTTCAGGTTTGACAATGAATATTTCCCATTTCATGTTTTTTTGTAAAGTAAACTCTTGTCTGCATTACCTTCCACCTCCCCTTGAATACAGATGTCAGTAGTCAGATGACATTGCTTACCTACTCATGCCAAATATATCTGGGTAATATAGTGCTAGTCCATTCAGAGTTAAAAAAACAACTACCTAACCTGGATCCCAAAACTGCTATTTGCCCATTGCACCAGTTAATTGCGGAATGATACAGGACTCCTTAAAACATATCTCTACCATATGAGGTTAAAAACTCCAGGTCCTGCATCTATTTTGTTAAATGGTTTAAATTAAAGTATGAAGACCACAGCTATAAGCAGTCCGCAATAGCTCAGTTGGGAGAGCGTTAGACTGAAGATCTAAAGGTCCCTGGTTCAATCCCGGGTTTCGGCACAGTTGAGAGGTTCCTTGCTTCTAACAAAATAGGTCTTGGAATAAGCTGTAGTACTTTTTTCTCTATCAACATTTTTATCAACTGATCTACAAAATGATCAATTCAACATAGACTTTGCTTTCTGTCCTCTTTTTAAACTTTCTTCCACCTATCTTGCCTTCAGGTTTGACAATGAATGTTTCCCATTTCGTCCTTTTTTGTAAAGTAAACTCTTGTCTGCATCACATTCCACTTCCCCTTGAACACAGATGTCAGTAGTCAGATGACATTGCTTACCTACTCATGCCAAATATATCTAGGTAATATAGTACTAGTCCATTCAGAGTTAAAAAAACAACTTCCTAACCTGGATCCCAAAAATGCTATTTACCCATTGCACCAGTTAACTGGGGAATGGTACAGGACTCCTTAAAACATATCTCTACCATATGAGGTTAAAAATCCAGGTCCTGCATCTATTTTGTTAAATGGTTCAAATTAAAGTATGAAGACCACAGCTATGAGAGGCCGAAATATCTCAGTTTGGAGAGCGTTAGACTGAAGATCTAAAGGTCCCTGGTTCAATCCCGGGTTTCGGCACAGTTGAGAGGTTCCTTGCTTCTAGCAAAATAGGTCTTGGAATCAGCTGTAGAACTTTTTCTCTATTCATCACATTTTTTCCAACTGATCTACAACACAATCAATTTAACATAGACTTTGCTTTATATCCTCCTTCTAAATTGCTTCCACCTCTCTTACCTTCAGGTTTGACAATGAATATTTCCCATTTCATGCTTTTTTGTAAAGTAAACTCTTGTCTGCATTACCTTCCACTTCCCCTTGAATACAGATGTCAGTAGTCAGATGACATTGCTTACCTACTCATGCCAAATATATCTGGGTAATATAGTGCTAGTCCATTCAGAGTTAAAAAAACAACTACCTAACCTGGATCCCAAAAATGCTATTTACCCATTGCACCAGTTAATTGCGGAATGATACAGGACTCCTTAAAACATATCTCACCATATGAGGTTAAAAATCCAGGTCCTGCATCTGTTTTGTTAAATGGTTTAAATTAAAGTATGAAGACCACAGCTATGAGCAGGCCAAAATAGCTAAGCTGGGAGAGCGTTAGACTGAAGATCTAAAGGTCCCTGGTTCAATCCCGGGTTTCGGCACAGTTGAGAGGTTCCTTGCTTCTAACAAAATAGGTCTTGGAATCAGCTGTAGTACTCTTTTCTCTATCAACATTTTTATCAACTGATCTACAAAATGATCAATTCAACATAGACTTTGCTTTCTGTCCTCCTTTTAAACTTTCTTCCACCTATCTTGCCTTCAGGTTTGACTATGAATGTTTTCCATTTTGTCCTTTTTTGTAAAGTAAACTCTTGTCTGCATCACATTCCACTTCCCCTTGAACACAGATGTCAGTAGTCAGATGACATTGCTTACCTACTCATGCCAAATATATCTGGGTAATATAGTGCTAGTCCATTCAGAGTTAAAAAAACAACTACCTAACCTGGATCCCAAAAATGCTATTTACCCATTGCACCAGTTAACTGGGGAATGATACAGGACTCCTTAAAACATATCTCTACCATATGAGGTTAAAAATCCAGGTCCTGCATCTATTTTGTTAAATGGTTCAAATTAAAGTATGAAGACCCCAGCTATCAGAAGGCTGAAATAGCTCAGGTGGCCGAGCGTTAGACTGAAGATCTAAAGGTCCCTGGTTCAATCCTGGGTTTTGGCACAGTTGAGAGGTTCCTTGCTTCTAACAAAATAGGTCTTGGGATCAGCTGTAGTTCTTTTTCTCTATTCATCAAATTTTTTCCAACTGATCTACAACACAATCAATTTAACATAGACTTTGCTTATGTCCTCCTTCTAAACTTGCTTCCACCTCTCTTACCTTCAGGTTTGACAATGAATATTTCCCATTTCATGCTTTTTTGTAAAGTAAACTCTTGTCTGCATTACCTTCCACTTCCCCTTGAACACAGATGTCAGTAGTCAGATGACATTGCTTACCTACTCATGCCAAATATATCTGGGTAATATAGTGCTAGTCCATTCAGAGTTAAAAAAACAACTACCTAACCTGGATCCAAAAAATGCTATTTACCCATTGCACCAGTTAATTGCGGAATGATACAGGTCTCCTTAAAACATATCTCTACCATACGAGGTTAAAAATCCAGGTCCTGCATCTATTTTGTTAAATGGTTTGAATTAAAGTATGAAGACCACAGCTATAGGCAGGCCGAAATAGCTCAGTTGGGCGAGCGTTAGACTGAAGATATAAAGGTCCCTGGTTCAATCCCGGGTTTCGGCACAGTTGAGAGGTTCCTTGCTTCTAACAAAATAGGTCTTGGAATCAGCTGTAGTACTTTTTCTCTATTCATCAAATTTTTTCCAACTGATCTACAACACAATCAATTTACCATAGACTTTGCTTTATGTCCTCCTTCTAAACTTGCTTCCACCTCTCTTACCTTCAGGTTTGACAATGAATATTTCCCATTTCATGCTTTTTTGTAAAGTAAACTCTTGTCTGCATTACCTTCGACCTCCCCTTGAATACAGATGTCAGTAGTCAGATGACATTGCTTACCTACTCATGCCAAATATATCTGGATCCCAAAAATGCTATTTACCCATTGCACCAGTTAATTGCGGAATGATACAGGACTCCTTAAAACATATCTCACCATATGAGGTTAAAAATCCAGGTCCTGCATCTATTTTGTTAAATGGTTTAAATTAAAGTATGAAGACCACAGCTGTAAGCAGCCCGAAATAGCTAAGTTGGGAGAGCGTTAGACTGAAGATCTAAAGGTCCCTGGTTCAATCCCGGGTTTCGGCACAGTTGAGAGGTTCCTTGCTTCTAACAAAATAGGTCTTGGAATCAGCTGTAGTACTTTTTTCTCTATCAACATTTTTATCAACTGATCTACAAAATGATCAATTCAACATAGACTTTGCTTTCTGTCCTCCTTTTAAACTTTCTTCCACCTATCTTGCCTTCAGGTTTGACTATGAATGTTTTCCATTTCGTCCTTTTTTGTAAAGTAAACTCTTGTCTGCATCACATTCCACTTCCCCTTGAACACAGATGTCAGTAGTCAGATGACATTGCTTACCTACTCATGCCAAATATATCTGGGTAATATAGTGCTAGTCCATTCAGAGTTAAAAAAACAACTACCTAACCTGGATCCCAAAAATGCTATTTACCCATTGCACCAGTTAACTGGGGAATGATACAGGACTCCTTAAAACATATCTCTACCATATGAGGTTAAAAATCCAGGTCCTGCATCTATTTTGTTAAATGGTTCAAATTAAAGTATGAAGACCCCAGCTATCAGAAGGCCGAAATAGCTCAGTTGGGAGAGCGTTAGACTGAAGATCTAAAGGTCCCTGGTTCAATCCCGGGTTTCGGCACAGTTGAGAGGTTCCTTGCTTCTAACAAAATAGGTCTTGGAATCAGCTGTAGTACTTTTTTCTCTATTAACATTTTTATCAACTGATCTACAAAATGATCAATTCAACATAGACTTTGCTTTCTGTCCTCCTTTTAAACTTTCTTCCACCTATCTTGCCTTCAGGTTTGACTATGAATGTTTTCCATTTCGTCCTTTTTTGTAAAGTAAACTCTTGTCTGCATCACATTCCACTTCCCCTTGAACACAGATGTCAGTAGTCAGATGACATTGCTTACCTACTCATGCCAAATATATCTGGGTAATATAGTGCTAGTCCATTCAGAGTTAAAAAAACAACTACCTAACCTGGATCCCAAAAATGCTATTTACCCATTGCACCAGTTAACTGGGGAATGATACAGGACTCCTTAAAACATATCTCTACCATATGAGGTTAAAAATCCAGGTCCTGCATCTATTTTGTTAAATGGTTCAAATTAAAGTATGAAGACCCCAGCTATCAGAAGGCCGAAATAGCTCAGTTGGGAGAGCGTTAGACTGAAGATCTAAAGGTCCCTGGTTCAATCCCGGGTTTCGGCACAGTTGAGAGGTTCCTTGCTTCTAACAAAATAGGTCATGGAATCAGCTGTAGTACTTTTTCTCTATTCATCAAATTTTTTCCAACTGATCTACAACACAATCAATTTAACATAGACTTTGCTTTATGTACTCCTTCTAAACTTGCTTCCACCTCTCTTACCTTCAGGTTTGACAATGAATATTTCCCATTTCATGCTTTTTTGTAAAGTAAACTCTTGTCTGCATTACCTTCCACTTCCCCTTGAACACAGATGTCAGTAGTCAGATGACATTGCTTACCTACTCATGCCAAATATATCTGGGTGATATAGTGCTAGTCCATTCAGAGTTAAAAAAACAACTACCTAACCTGGATCCACAAAATGCTATTTACCCATTGTACCAGTTAATTGCGGAATGATACAGGACTCCTTAAAACATATCTCTACCATATGAGGTTAAAAATCCAGGTCCTGCATCTATTTTGTTAAATGGTTTAAATTAAAGTATGAAGACCACAGCTATAAGCAGGCCGAAATAGCTCAGTTGGGAGAGGGTTAGACTGAAGATCTCAAGGTCCCAGGTTCAATCCCGGGTTTCGGCACAGTTGAGAGGTTCCTTGCTTCTAACAAAATAGGTCTTGGAATCAGCTGTAGTACTTTTTCTCTATTCATCAAATTTTTTCCAACTGATCTACAACACAATCAATTTAACATAGACTTTGCTTTATGTCCTCCTTCTAAACTTGCTTCCACCTCTCTTACCTTCAGGTTTGACAATGAATATTTCCCATTTCATGCTTTTTTGTAAAGTAAACTCTTGTCTGCATTACCTTCCACCTCCCCTTGAATACAGATGTCAGTAGTCAGATGACATTGCTTACCTACTCATGCCAAATATATCTGGGTAATATAGTGCTAGTCCATTCAGAGTTAAAAAAACAACTACCTAACCTGGATCCCAAAACTGCTATTTGCCCATTGCACCAGTTAATTGCGGAATGATACAGGACTCCTTAAAACATATCTCTACCATATGAGGTTAAAAATCCAGGTCCTGCATCTATTTTGTTAAATAGTTTAAATTAAAGTATGAAGACCACAGCTATAAGCAGGCCGCAATAGCTCAGTTGGGAGAGTGTTAGACTGAAGATCTAAAGGTCCCTGGTTCCATCCCGGGTTTCGGCACAGTTGAGAGGTTCCTTGCTTCTAACAAAATAGGTCTTGGAATCAGCTGTAGTACTTTTTTCTCTATCAACATTTTTATCAACTGATCTACAAAATGATCAATTCAACATAGACTTTGCTTTCTGTCCTCCTTTTAAACTTTCTTCCACCTATCTTGCCTTCAGGTTTGACAATGAATGTTTCCCATTTCGTCCTTTTTTGTAAAGTAAACTCTTGTCTGCATCACATTCCACTTCCCCTTGAACACAGATGTCAGTAGTCAGATGACATTGCTTACCTACTCATGCCAAATATATCTAGGTAATATAGTGCTAGTCCATTCAGAGTTAAAAAAACAACTACCTAACCTGGATCCCAAAAATGCTATTTACCCATTGCACCAGTTAACTGGGGAATGGTACAGGACTCCTTAAAACATATCTCTACCATATGAGGTTAAAAATCCAGGTCCTGCATCTATTTTGTTAAATGGTTCAAATTAAAGTATGAAGACCACAGCTATGAGAAGGCCGAAATAGCTCAGTTTGGAGAGCGTTAGACTGAAGATCTAAAGGTCCCTGGTTCAATCCCGGTTTTCGGCACAGTTGAGAGGTTCCTTGCTTCTAGCAAAATAGGTCTTGGAATCAGCTGTAGAACTTTTTCTCTATTCATCAAATTTTTTCCAACTGATCTACAACACAATCAATTTAACATAAACTTTGCTTTATATCCTCCTTCTAAACTTGCTTCCACCTCTCTTACCTTCAGGTTTGACAATGAATATTTCCCATTTCATGCTTTTTTGTAAAGTAAACTCTTGTCTGCATTACCTTCCACTTCCCCTTGAATACAGATGTCAGTAGTCAGATGACATTGCTTACCTACTCATGCCAAATATATCTGGGTAATATAGTGCTAGTCCATTCAGAGTTAAAAAAACAACTACCTAACCTGGATCCCAAAAATGCTATTTACCCATTGCACCAGTTAATTGCGGAATGATACAGGACTCCTTAAAACATATCCCACCATATGAGGTTAAAAATCCAGGTCCTGCATCTGTTTTGTTAAATGGTTTAAATTAAAGTATGAAGACCACAGCTATAAGCAGGCCAAAATAGCTAAGCTGGGAGAGCGTTAGACTGAAGATCTAAAGGTCCCTGGTTCAATCCCGGGTTTCGGCACAGTTGAGAGGTTCCTTGCTTCTAACAAAATAGGTCTTGGAATCAGCTGTAGTACTCTTTTCTCTATCAACATTTTTATCAACTGATCTACAAAATGATCAATTCAACATAGACTTTGCTTTCTGTCCTCCTTTTAAACTTTCTTCCACCTATCTTGCCTTCAGGTTTGACTATGAATGTTTTCCATTTTGTCCTTTTTTGTAAAGTAAACTCTTGTCTGCATCACATTCCACTTCCCCTTGAACACAGATGTCAGTAGTCAGATGACATTGCTTACCTACTCATGCCAAATATATCTGGGTAATATAGTGCTAGTCCATTCAGAGTTAAAAAAACAACTACCTAACCTGGATCCCAAAAATGCTATTTACCCATTGCACCAGTTAACTGGGGAATGATACAGGACTCCTTAAAACATATCTCTACCATATGAGGTTAAAAATCCAGGTCCTGCATCTATTTTGTTAAATGGTTCAAATTAAAGTATGAAGACCCCAGAAATCAGAAGGCTGAAATAACTCAGGTGGCCGAGCGTTAGACTGAAGATCTAAAGGTCCCTGGTTCAATCCTGGGTTTTGGCACAGTTGAGAGGTTCCTTGCTTCTAACAAAATAGGTCTTGGGATCAGCTGTAGTTCTTTTTCTCTATTCATCAAATTTTTTCCAACTGATCTACAACACAATCAATTTAACATAGACTTTGCTTATGTCCTCCTTCTAAACTTGCTTCCACCTCTCTTACCTTCAGGTTTGACAATGAATATTTCCCATTTCATGCTTTTTTGTAAAGTAAACTCTTGTCTGCATTACCTTCCACTTCCCCTTGAACACAGATGTCAGTAGTCAGATGACATTGCTTACCTACTCATGCCAAATATATCTGGGTAATATAGTGCTAGTCCATTCAGAGTTAAAAAAACAACTACCTAACCTGGATCCAAAAAATGCTATTTACCCATTGCACCAGTTAATTGCGGAATGATACAGGTCTCCTTAAAACATATCTCTACCATATGAGGTTAAAAATCCAGGTCCTGCATCTATTTTGTTAAATGGTTTGAATTAAAGTATGAAGACCACAGCTATAGGCAGGCCGAAATAGCTCAGTTGGGCGAGCGTTAGACTGAAGATCTAAAGGTCCCTGGTTCAATCCCGGGTTTCGGCACAGTTGAGAGGTTCCTTGCTTCTAACAAAATAGGTCTTGGAATCAGCTGTAGTACTTTTTCTCTATTCATCAAATTTTTTCCAACTGATCTACAACACAATCAATTTACCATAGACTTTGCTTTATGTCCTCCTTCTAAACTTGCTTCCACCTCTCTTACCTTCAGGTTTGACAATGAATATTTCCCATTTCATGCTTTTTTGTAAAGTAAACTCTTGTCTGCATTACCTTCCACTTCCCCTTGAACACAGATGTCAGTAGTCAGATGACATTGCTTACCTACTCATGCCAAATATATCTGGGTAATATAGTGCTAGTCCATTCAGAGTTAAAAAAACAACTACCTAACCTGGATCCAAAAAATGCTATTTACCCATTGCACCAGTTAATTGCGGAATGATACTGGTCTCCTTAAAACATATCTCTACCATATGAGGTTAAAAATCCAGGTCCTGCATCTATTTTGTTAAATGGTTTAAATTAAAGTATGAAGAGCACAGCTATAAGCAGGCCGAAATAGCTCAGTTGGGCGAGCGTTAGACTGAAGATCTAAAGGTCCCTGGTTCAATCCCGGGTTTCAGCACAGTTGAGAGGTTCCTTGCTTCTAACAAAATAGGTCTTGGAATCAGCTGTAGTACTTTTTCTCTATTCATCAAATTTTTTCCAACTGATCTACAACACAGTCAATTTACCATAGACTTTGCTTTATGTCCTCCTTCTAAACTTGCTTCCACCTCTCTTACCTTCAGGTTTGAGAATGAATATTTCCCATTTCATGCTTTTTTGTAAAGTAAACTCTTGTCTGCATTACCTTCGACCTCCCCTTGAATACAGATGTCAGTAGTCAGATGACATTGCTTACCTACTCATGCCAAATATATCTGGATCCCAAAAATGCTATTTACCCATTGCACCAGTTAATTGCGGAATGATACAGGACTCCTTAAAACATATCTCACCATATGAGGTTAAAAATCCAGGTCCTGCATCTATTTTGTTAAATGGTTTAAATTAAAGTATGAAGACCACAACTGTAAGCAGCCCGAAATAGCTAAGTTGGGTGAGCGTTAGACTGAAGATCTAAAGGTCCCTGGTTCAATCCCGGGTTTCTGCACAGTTGAGAGGTTCCTTTCTTCTAACAAAATAGGTCTTGGAATCAGCAGTAGTACTTTTTTCTCTATCAACATTTTTATCAACTGATCTACAAAATGATCAATTCAACATAGACTTTGCTTTCTGTCCTCCTTTTAAACTTTCTTCCACCTATCTTGCCTTCAGGTTTGACTATGAATGTTTTCCATTTCGTCCTTTTTTGTAAAGTAAACTCTTGTCTGCATCACATTCCACTTCCCCTTGAACACAGATGTCAGTAGTCAGATGACATTGCTTACCTACTCATGCCAAATATATCTGGGTAATATAGTGCTAGTCCATTCAGAGTTAAAAAAACAACTACCTAACCTGGATCCCAAAAATGCTATTTACCCATTGCACCAGTTAACTGGGGAATGATACAGGACTCCTTAAAACATATCTCTACCATATGAGGTTAAAAATCCAGGTCCTGCATCTATTTTGTTAAATGGTTCAAATTAAAGTATGAAGACCCCAGCTATCAGAAGGCCGAAATAGCTCAGTTGGGAGAGCGTTAGACTGAAGATCTAAAGGTCCCTGGTTCAATCCCGGGTTTCGGCACAGTTGAGAGGTTCCTTGCTTCTAACAAAATAGGTCTTGGAATCAGCTGTAGTACTTTTTCTCTATTCATCAAATTTTTTCCAACGGATCCACAACACAATCAATTTAACATAGACTTTGCTTTATGTCCTCCTTCTAAACTTGCTTCCACCTCTCTTACCTTCAGGTTTGACAATGAATATTTCCCATTTCATGCTTTTTTGTAAAGTAAACTCTTGTCTGCATTACCTTCCACCTCCCCTTGAATACAGATGTCAGTAGTCAGATGACATTGCTTACCTACTCATGCCAAATATATCTGGGTAATATAGTGCTAGTCCATTCAGAGTTAAAAAAACAACTACCTAACCTGGATCCCAAAACTGCTATTTGCCCATTGCACCAGTTAATTGCGGAATGATACAGGACTCCTTAAAACATATCTCTACCATATGAGGTTAAAAATCCAGGTCCTGCATCTATTTTGTTAAATAGTTTAAATTAAAGTATGAAGACCACAGCTATAAGCAGGCCGCAATAGCTCAGTTGGGAGAGCGTTAGACTGAAGATCTAAAGGTCCCTGGTTCCATCCCGGGTTTCGGCACAGTTGAGAGGTTCCTTGCTTCTAACAAAATAGGTCTTGGAATCAGCTGTCGTACTTTTTTCTCTATCAACATTTTTATCAACTGATCTACAAAATGATCAATTCAACATAGACTTTGCTTTCTGTCCTCCTTTTAAACTTTCTTCCACCTATCTTGCCTTCAGGTTTGACAATGAATGTTTCCCATTTCGTCCTTTTTTGTAAAGTAAACTCTTGTCTGCATCACATTCCACTTCCCCTTGAACACAGATGTCAGTAGTCAGATGACATTGCTTACCTACTCATGCCAAATATATCTAGGTAATATAGTGCTAGTCCATTCAGAGTTAAAAAAACAACTACCTAACCTGGATCCCAAAAATGCTATTTACCCATTGCACCAGTTAACTGGGGAATTATACAGGACTCCTTAAAACATAACTCTACCATATGAGGGTAAAAATCCAGGTCCTGAGTCTATTTTGTTAAATGGTTTAAATTAAAGTATGAAGACCCCAGCTATAAGCAGGCCGAAATTGCTCAGTTGGGAGAGCGTTAGACTGAAGATCTAAAGGTCCCTGGTTCAATCCCGGGTTTCGGCACAGTTGAGAGGTTCCTTGCTTCTAACAAAATAGGTCTTGGAATCAGCTGTAGTACTTTTTCTCTATTCATCAAATTTTTTCCAACTGATCTACAACACAATCAATTTAACATAGACTTTGCTTTATGTACTCCTTCTAAACTTGCTTCCACCTCTCTTACCTTCAGGTTTGACAATGAATATTTCCCATTTCATGCTTTTTTGTAAAGTAAACTCTTGTCTGCATTACCTTCCACTTCCCCTTGAACACAGATGTCAGTAGTCAGATGACATTGCTTACCTACTCATGCCAAATATATCTGGGTAATATAGTGCTAGTCCATTCAGAGTTAAAAAAACAACTACCTAACCTGGATCCCAAAAATGCTATTTACCCATTGCACCAGTTAATTGCGGAATGATACAGGACTCCTTAAAACATATCTCACCATATGAGGTTAAAAATCCAGGTCCTGCATCTATTTTGTTAAATGGTTTAAATTAAAGTATGAAGACCACAGCTATAAGCAGGCCAAAATAGCTAAGCTGGGAGAGCGTTAGACTGAAGATCTAAAGGTCCCTGGTTCAATCCCGGGTTTCGGCACAGTTGAGAGGTTCCTTGCTTCTAACAAAATAGGTCTTGGAATCAGCTGTAGTACTCTTTTCTCTATCAACATTTTTATCAACTGATCTACAAAATGATCAATTCAACATAGACTTTGCTTTCTGTCCTCCTTTTAAACTTTCTTCCACCTATCTTGCCTTCAGGTTTGACTATGAATGTTTTCCATTTTGTCCTTTTTTGTAAAGTAAACTCTTGTCTGCATCACATTCCACTTCCCCTTGAACACAGATGTCAGTAGTCAGATGACATTGCTTACCTACTCATGCCAAATATATCTGGGTAATATAGTGCTAGTCCATTCAGAGTTAAAAAAACAACTACCTAACCTGGATCCCAAAAATGCTATTTACCCATTGCACCAGTTAACTGGGGAATGATACAGGACTCCTTAAAACATAACCTACCATATGAGGTTAAAAATCCAGGTCCTGCATCTATTTTGTTAAATGGTTTAAATTAAAGTATGAAGACCACAGCTCTAAGCAGCCCGAAATAGCTCAGTTGGGCGAGCGTTAGACTGAAGATCTAAAGGTCCCTGGTTCAATCCCGGGTTTCGGCACAGTTGAGACGTTCCTTGCTTCTAACAAAATAGGTCTTGGGATCAGCTGTAGTTCTTTTTCTCTATTCATCAAATTTTTTCCAACTGATCTACAACACAATCAATTTAACATAGACTTTGCTTTATGTCCTCCTTCTAAACTTGCTTCCACCTCTCTTACCTTCAGGTTTGACAATGAATATTTCCCATTTCATGCTTTTTTGTAAAGTAAACTCTTGTCTGCATTACCTTCCACTTCCACTTGAACACAGATGTCAGTAGTCAGATGACATTGCTTACCTACTCATGCCAAATATATCTGGGTAATATAGTGCTAGTCCATTCAGAGTTAAAAAAACAACTACCTAACCTGGATCCAAAAAATGCTATTTACCCATTGCACCAGTTAATTGCGGAATGATACAGGACTCCTTAAAACATATCTCTACCATGTGAGGTTAAAAATCCAGGTCCTGCATCTATTTTGTTAAATGGTTTAAATTAAAGTATGAAGACCACAGCTATAAGCAGGCCGAAATAGCTCAGTTGGGAGAGCGTTAGATTGAAGATTTGAAGGTCCCTGGTTCAATCCCGGGTTTTGGCACAGTTGAGAGGTTCCTTGCTTCTAACAAAATAGGTCTTGGAATCAGCTGTAGTACTTTTTCTCTATTCATCAAATTTTTTCCAACTGATCTACAACACAATCAATTTAACATAGACTTTGCTTTATATCCTCCTTCTAAACTTGCTTCCACCTCTCTTACCTTCAGGTTTGACAATGAATATTTCCCATTTCATGCTTTTTTGTAAAGTAAACTCTTGTCTGCATTACCTTCCACTTCCCCTTGAACACAGATGTCAGTAGTCAGATGACTTTGCTTACCTACTCATGCCAAACATATCTGGGTAATATAGTGCTAGTCCATTCAGAGTTAAAAAAACAACTACCTAACCTGGATCCCAAAAATGCTATTTACCCATTGCACCAGTTAATTGCGGAATGATACAGGACTCCTTAAAACATATCTCACCATCTGAGGTTAAAAATCCAGGTCCTGCATCTGTTTTGTTAAATGGTTTAAATTAAAGTATGAAGACCACAGCTATAAGCAGGCCGAAATAGCTCAGTTGGGAGAGCGTTAGACTGAAGATGTAAAGGTCCCTGGTTCAATCCCGGGTTTCGGCACAGTTGAGAGGTTCCTTGCTTCTAACAAAATAGGTCTTGGAATCAGCTGTAGTACTTTTTTCTCTATCAACATTTTTATCAACTGATCTACAAAATGATCAATTCAACATAGACTTAGCTTTCTGTCCTCCTTTTAAACTTTCTTCCACCTATCTTGCCTTCAGGTTTGACTATGAATGTTTTCCATTTCGTCCTTTTTTGTAAAGTAAACTCTTGTCTGCATCACATTCCACTTCCCCTTGAACACAGATGTCAGTAGTCAGATGACATTGCTTACCTACTCATGCCAAATATATCTGGGTAATATAGTGCTAGTCCATTCAGAGTTAAAAAAACAACTACCTAACCTGGATCCCAAAAATGCTATTTACCCATTACACCAGTTAACTGGGGAATGATACAGGACTCCTTAAAACATATCTCTACCATATGAGGTTAAAAATCCAGGTCCTGCATCTATTTTGTTAAATGGTTCAAATTAAAGTATGAAGACCCCAGCTATCAGAAGGCAGAAATAGCTCAGTTGGGAGAGCGTTAGACTGAAGATCTAAAGGTGCCTCGTTCAATCCCGGGTTTCGGCACAGATGAGAGGTTCCTTGCTTCTAACAAAATAGGTCTTGGAATCAGCTGTAGTACTTTTTCTCTATTAACATTTTTATCAACTGATCTACAAAATGATCAATTCAACATAGACTTTGCTTTCTGTCCTCCTTTTAAACTTTCTTCCACCTATCTTGCCTTCCGGTTTGACTATGAATGTTTTCCATTTCGTCCTTTTTTGTAAAGTAAACTCTTGTCTGCATCACATTCCACTTCCCCTTGAACACAGATGTCAGTAGTCAGATGACATTGCTTACCTACTCATGCCAAATATATCTGGGTAATATAGTGCTAGTCCATTCAGAGTTAAAAAAACAACTACCTAACCTGGATCCCAAAAATGCTATTTACCCATTACACCAGTTAACTGGGGAATGATACAGGACTCCTTAAAACATATCTCTACCATATGAGGTTAAAAATCCAGGTCCTGCATCTATTTTGTTAAATGGTTCAAATTAAAGTATGAAGACCCCAGCTATCAGAAGGCCGAAATAGCTCAGTTGGGAGAGCGTTAGACTGAAGATCTAAAGGTCCCGGGTTTCGGCACAGGTGAGGCGTTCCTTGCTTCTAACAAAATAGGTCTTGGAATCAGCTGTAGTACTTTTTCTCTATTCATCAAATTTTTTCCAACTGATCTACAACACAATCAATTTAACATAGACTTTGCTTTATGTCCTCCTTCTAAACTTGCTTCCACCTCTCTTATCTTCAGGTTTGACAATGAATATTTCCCATTTCATGCTTTTTTGTAAAGTAAACTCTTGTCTGCATTACCTTCCACTTCCCCTTGAACACAGATGTCAGTAGTCAGATGACATTGCTTACCTACTCATGCCAAATATATCTGGATAATATAGTGCTAGTCCATTCAGAGTTAAAAAAACAACTACCTAACCTGGATCCAAAAAATGCTATTTTCCCATTGTACCAGTTAATTGCGGAATGATACAGGACTCCTTAAAACATATCTCTACCATATGAGGTTAAAAATCCAGGTCCTGCATCTATTTTGTTAAATGGTTTAAATTAAAGTATGAAGACCACAGCTATAAGCAGGCCGAAATAGCTCAGTTGGGAGAGCGTTAGACTGAAGATCTAAAGGTCCCTGGTTCAATCCCGGGTTTCGGCACAGTTGAGAGGTTCCTTGCTTCTAACAAAATAGGTCTTGGAATCAGCTGTAGTACTTTTTCTCTATTAACATTTTTATCAACTGATCTACAAAATGATCAATTCAACATAGACTTTGCTTTCTGTCCTCCTTTTAAACTTTCTTCCACCTATCTTGCCTTCCGGTTTGACTATGAATGTTTTCCATTTCGTCCTTTTTTGTAAAGTAAACTCTTGTCTGCATCACATTCCACTTCCCCTTGAACACAGATGTCAGTAGTCAGATGACATTGCTTACCTACTCATGCCAAATATATCTGGGTAAAATAGTGCTAGTCCATTCAGAGTTAAAAAAACAACTACCTAACCTGGATCCAAAAAATGCTATTTACCCATTGTACCAGTTAATTGCGGAATGATACAGGACTCCTTAAAACATATCTCTACCATATGAGGTCAAAAATCCAGGTCCTGCATCTATTTTGTTAAATGGTTTAAATTAAAGTATGAAGACCACAGCTATAAGCAGGCCGAAATAGCTCAGTTGGGAGAGCGTTAGACTGAAGATCTAAAGGTCCCTGGTTCAATCCCGGGTTTCGGCACAGTTGAGAGGTTCCTTGCTTCTAAAAAAATAGGTCTTGGAATCAGCTGTAGTACTTTTTCTCTATTCATCAAATTTTTTCCAACTGATCTACAACACAATCAATTTAACATAGACTTTGCTTTATGTCCTCCTTCTAAACTTGCTTCCACCTCTCTTACCTTCAGGTTTGACAATGAATATTTCCCATTTCATGCTTTTTTGTAAAGTAAACTCTTGTCTGCATTACCTTCCACCTCCCCTTGAATACAGATGTCAGTAGTCAGATGACATTGCTTACCTACTCATGCCAAATATATCTGGGTAATATAGTGCTAGTCCATTCAGAGTTAAAAAAACAAGTACCTAACCTGGATCCCAAAACTGCAATTTGCCCATTGCACCAGTTAATTGCGGAATGATACAGGACTCCTTAAAACATATCTCTACCATATGAGGTTAAAAATCCAGGTCCTGCATCTATTTTGTCAAATGGTTTAAATTAGAGTATGAAGACCACAGCTATAAGCTGGCCGCTATAGCTCAGTTGGGAGAGCGTTAGACTCTAGATCTAAAGGTCCCTGGTTCCATCCCGGGTTTCGGCACAGTTGAGAGGTTCCTTGCTTCTAACAAAATAGGTCTTGGAATCAGCTGTAGTACTTTTTTCTCTATCAACATTTTTATCAACTGATCTACAAAATGATCAATTCAACATAGACTTTGCTTTCTGTCCTCCTTTTAAACTTTCTTCCACCTATCTTGCCTTCAGGTTTGACAATGAATGTTTCCCATTTAGTCCTTTTTTGTAAAGTAAACTCTTGTCTGCATCACATTCCACTTCCCCTTGAACACAGATGTCAGTAGTCAGATGACATTGCTTACCTACTCATGCCAAATATATCTAGGTAATATAGTGCTAGTCCATTCAGAGTTAAAAAAACAACTACCTAACCTGGATCCCAAAAATGCTATTTACCCATTGCACCAGTTAACTGGGGAATGATACAGGACTCCTTAAAACATATCTCTACCATATGAGGTTAAAAATCCAGGTCCTGCATCTATTTTGTTAAATGGTTTAAATTAAAGTATGAAGACCACAGCTATAAGCAGGCCGAAATAGCTCAGTTGGGAGAGTGTTAGACTGAAGATCTAAAGGTCCCTGGTTCAATCCCGGGTTTCGGCACAGTTGAGAGGTTCCTTGCTTCTAACAAAATAGGTCTTGGAATCAGCTGTTGTACTTTTTCTCTATTCATCAAATTTTTTCCAACTGATCTACAACACAATCAATTTAACATAGACTTTGCTTTATGTCCTCCTTCTAAACTTGCTTCCACCTCTCTTACCTTCAGGTTTGACAATGAATATTTCCCATTTCATGCTTTTTTGTAAAGTAAACTCTTGTCTGCATAACCTTCCACCTCCCCTTGAATACAGATGTCAGTAGTCAGATGACATTGCTTACCTACTCATGCCAAATATATCTGGGTAATATAGTGCTAGTCCATTCAGAGTTAAAAAAACAACTACCTAACCTGGATCCCAAAACTGCTATTTGCCCATTGCACCAGTTAATTGCGGAATGATACAGGACTCCTTATAACATATCTCTACCATATGAGGTTAAAAACTCCAGGTCCTGCATCTATTTTGTTAAATGGTTTAAATTAAAGTATGAAGACCACAGCTATAAGCAGGCCGCAATAGCTCAGTTGGGAGAGCGTTAGACTGAAGATCTAAAGGTCCCTGGTTCAATCCCGGGTTTTGGCACAGTGGAGAGGTTCCTTGCTTCTAACAAAATAGGTCTTGGAATAAGCTGTAGTACTTTTTTCTCTATCAACATTTTTATCAACTGATCTACAAAATGATCAATTCAACATAGACTTTGCTTTCTGTCCTCTTTTTAAACTTTCTTCCACCTATCTTGCCTTCAGGTGTGACAATGAATGTTTCCCATTTCGTCCTTTTTTGTAAAGTAAACTCTTGTCTGCATCACATTCCACTTCCCCTTGAACACAGATGTCAGTAGTCAGATGACATTGCTTACCTACTCATGCCAAATATATCTAGGTAATATAGTGCTAGTCCATTCAGAGTTAAAAAAACAACTACCTAACCTGGATCCCAAAAATGCTATTTACCCATTGCACCAGTTAACTGGGGAATGGTATAGGACTCCTTAAAACATATCTCTACCATATGAGGTTAAAAATCCAGGTCCTGCATCTATTTTGTTAAATGGTTCAAATTAAAGTATGAAGACCACAGCTATGAGAAGGCCGAAATAGCTCAGTTTGGAGAGCATTAGACTGAAGATCTAAAGGTCCCTGGTTCAATCCTGGGTTTCGGCACAGTTGAGAGGTTCCTTGCTTCAAGCAAAATAGGTCTTGGAATCAGCTGTAGAACTTTTTCTCTATTCATCAAATTTTTTCCAACTGATCTACAACACAATCAATTCAACATAGACTTTGCTTTATATCCTCCTTCTAAACTTGCTTCCACCTCTCTTACCTTCAGGTTTGACAATGAATATTTCCCATTTCATGCTTTTTTGTAAAGTAAACTCTTGTCTGCATTACCTTCCACCTCCCCTTGAATACAGATGTCAGTAGTCAGATGACATTGCTTACCTACTCATGCCAAATATATCTGGGTAATATAGTGCTAGTCCATTCAGAGTTAAAAAAACAACTACCTAACCTGGATCCCAAAACTGCTATTTGCCCATTGCACCAGTTAATTGCGGAATGATACAGGACTCCTTAAAACATATCTCTACCATATGAGGTTAAAAACTCCAGGTCCTGCATCTATTTTGTTAAATGGTTTAAATTAAAGTATGAAGACCACAGCTATAAGCAGGCCGCAATAGCTCAGTTGCGAGAGCGTTAGACTGAAGATCTAAAGGTCCCTGGTTCAATCCCGGGTTTCGGCACAGTTGAGAGGTTCCTTGCTTCTAACAAAATAGGTCTTGGGATAAGCTGTAGTACTTTTTTCTCTATCAACATTTTTATCAACTGATCTACAAAATGATCAATTCAACATAGACTTTGCTTTCTGTCCTCTTTTTAAACTTTCTTCCACCTATCTTGCCTTCAGGTTTGACAATGAATGTTTCCCATTTCGTCCTTTTTTGTAAAGTAAACTCTTGTCTGCATCACATTCCACTTCCCCTTGAACACAGATGTCAGTAGTCAGATGACATTGCTTACCTACTCATGCCAAATATATCTAGGTAATATAGTGCTAGTCCATTCAGAGTTAAAAAAACAACTACCTAACCTGGATCCCAAAAATGCTATTTACCCATTGCACCAGTTAATTGCGGAATGATACAGGACTCCTTAAAACATATCTCACCATATGAGGTTAAAAATCCAGGTCCTGCATCTGTTTTATTAAATGGTTTAAATTAAAGTATGAAGACCACAGCTATAAGCAGGCCGAAATAGCTCAGTTGGGAGAGCGTTAGACTGAAGATCTAAAAGTCCCTGGTTCAATCCCGGGTTTCGGCACAGTTGAGAGGTTCCTTGCTTCTAACAAAATAGGTCTTGGAATCAGCTGTAGTACTTTTTTCTCTATCAACATTTTTATCAACTGATCTACAAAATGATCAATTCAACATAGACTTTGCTTTCTGTCCTCCTTTTAAACTTTCTTCCACCTATCTTGCCTTCAGGTTTGACTATGAATGTTTTCCATTTCGTCCTTTTTTGTAAAGTAAACTCTTGTCTGCATCACATTCCACTTCCCCTTGAACACAGATGTCAGTAGTCAGATGACATTGCTTACCTACTCATGCCAAATATATCTGGGTAATATAGTGCTAGTCCATTCAGAGTTAAAAAAACAACTACCTAACCTGGATCCCAAAAATGCTATTTACCCATTGCACCAGTTAACTGGGGAATGATACAGGACTCCTTAAAACATATCTCTACCATATGAGGTTAAAAATCCAGGTCCTGCATCTATTTTGTTAAATGGTTCAAATTAAAGTATGAAGACCCCAGCTATCAGAAGGCCGAAATAGCTCAGTTGGGAGAGCGTTAGACTGAAGATCTAAAGGTCCCTGGTTCAATCCCGGGTTTCGGCACAGTTGAGAGGTTCCTTGCTTCTAACAAAATAGGTCTTGGAATCAGCTGTAGTACTTTTTCTCTATTAACATTTTTATCAACTGATCTACAAAATGATCAATTCAACATAGACTTTGCTTTCTGTCCTCCTTTTAAACTTTCTTCCACCTATCTTGCCTTCCGGTTTGACTATGAATGTTTTCCATTTCGTCCTTTTTTGTAAAGTAAACTCTTGTCTGCATCACATTCCACTTCCCCTTGAACACAGATGTCAGTAGTCAGATGACATTGCTTACCTACTCATGCCAAATATATTTGGGTAATATAGTGCTAGTCCATTCAGAGTTAAAAAAACAACTACCTAACCTGGATCCCAAAAATGCTATTTACCCATTGCACCAGTTAACTGGGGAATGATACAGGACTCCTTAAAACATATCTCTACCATATGAGGTTAAAAATCCAGGTCCTGCATCTATTTTGTTAAATGGTTCAAATTAAAGTATGAAGACCCCAGCTATCAGAAGGCCGAAATAGCTCAGTTGGGAGAGCGTTAGACTGAAGATCTAAAGGTCCCTGGTTCAATCCCGGGTTTCGGCACAGTTGAGACGTTCCTTGCTTCTAACAAAATAGGTCTTGGAATCAGCTGTAGTACTTTTTCTCTATTCATCCAATTTTTTCCAACTGATCTACAACACAATCAATTTAACATAGACTTTGCTTTATGTCCTCCTTCTAAACTTGCTTCCACCTCTCTTATCTTCAGGTTTGACAATGAATATTTCCCATTTCATGCTTTTTTGTAAAGTAAACCCTTGTCTGCATTACCTTCCACTTCCCCTTGAACACAGATGTCAATAGTCAGATGACATTGCTTACCTACTCATGCCAAATATATCTGGATAATATAGTGCTAGTCCATTCAGAGTTAAAAAAACAACTACCTAACCTGGATCCAAAAAATGCTATTTACCCATTGTACCAGTTAATTGCGGAATGATACAGGACTCCTTAAAACATATCTCTACCATATGAGGTTAAAAATCCAGGTCCTGCATCTATTTTGTTAAATGGTTTAAATTAAAGTATGAAGACCACAGCTATAAGCAGGCCGAAATAGCTCAGTTGGGAGAGCGTTAGACTGAAGATCTAAAGGTCCCTGGTTCAATCCCGGGTTTCGGCACAGTTGAGAGGTTCCTTGCTTCTAAAAAAATAGGTCTTGGAATCAGCTGTAGTACTTTTTCTCTATTCATCAAATTTTTTCCAACTGATCTACAACACAATCAATTTAACATAGACTTTGCTTTATGTCCTCCTTCTAAACTTGCTTCCACCTCTCTTACCTTCAGGTTTGACAATGAATATTTCCCATTTCATGCTTTTTTGTAAAGTAAACTCTTGTCTGCATTACCTTCCACCTCCCCTTGAATACAGATGTCAGTAGTCAGATGACATTGCTTACCTACTCATGCCAAATATATCTGGGTAATATAGTGCTAGTCCATTCAGAGTTAAAAAAACAACTACCTAACCTGGATCCCAAAACTGCAATTTGCCCATTGCACCAGTTAATTGCGGAATGATACAGGACTCCTTAAAACATATCTCTACCATATGAGGTTAAAAATCCAGGTCCTGCATCTATTTTGTTAAATGGTTTAAATTAGAGTATGAAGACCACAGCTATAACTTGGCCGCTATAGCTCAGTTGGGAGAGCGTTAGACTCTAGATCTAAAGGTCCCTGGTTCCATCCCGGGTTTCGGCACAGTTGAGAGGTTCCTTGCTTCTAACAAAATAGGTCTTGGAATTAGCTGTAGTACTTTTTTCTCTATCAACATTTTTATCAACTGATCTACAAAATGATCAATTCAACATAGACTTTGCTTTCTGTCCTCCTTTTAAACTTTCTTCCACCTATCTTGCCTTCAGGTTTGACAATGAATGTTTCCCATTTAGTCCTTTTTTGTAAAGTAAACTCTTGTCTGCATCACATTCCACTTCCCCTTGAACACAGATGTCAATAGTCAGATGACATTGCTTACCTACTCATGCCAAATATATCTAGGTAATATAGTGCTAGTCCATTCAGAGTTAAAAAAACAACTACCTAACCTGGATCCAAAAAATGCTATTTACCCATTGTACCAGTTAATTGCGGAATGATACAGGACTCCTTAAAACATATCTCTACCATATGAGGTTAAAAATCCAGGTCCTGCATCTATTTTGTTAAATGGTTTAAATTAAAGTATGAAGACCACGGCTATAAGCAGGCCGAAATAGCTCAGTTGGGAGAGCGTTAGACTGAAGATCTAAAGGTCCCTGGTTCAATCCCGGGTTTCGGCACAGTTGAGAGGTTCCTTGCTTCTAACAAAATAGGTCTTGGAATCAGCTGTAGTACTTTTTCTCTATTCATCAAATTTTTTCCAACTGATCTACAACACAATCAATTTAACATAGACTTTGCTTTATGTCCTCCTTCTAAACTTGCTTCCACCTCTCTTACCTTCAGGTTTGACAATGAATATTTCCCATTTCATGCTTTTTTGTAAAGTAAACTCTTGTCTGCATTACCTTCCACCTCCCCTTGAATACAGATGTCAGTAGTCAGATGACATTGCTTACCTACTCATGCCAAATATATCTGGGTAATATAGTGCTAGTCCATTCAGAGTTAAAAAAACAACTACCTAACCTGGATCCCAAAACTGCAATTTGCCCATTGCACCAGTTAATTGCGGAATGATACAGGACTCCTTAAAACATATCTCTACCATATGAGGTTAAAAATCCAGGTCCTGCATCTATTTTGTTAAATGGTTTAAATTAAAGTATGAAGACCACAGCTATAAGCAGGCCGCAATAGCTCAGTTGGGAGAGCGTTAGACTGAAGATCTAAAGGTCCCTGGTTCAATCCCGGGTTTCGGCACAGTTGAGAGGTTCCTTGCTTCTAACAAAATAGGTCTTGGAATAAGCTGTAGGACTTTTTTCTCTATTAACATTTTTATCAACTGTTCTACAAAATGATCAATTCAACATAGACTTTGCTTTCTGTCCTCTTTTTAAACTTTCTTCCACCTATCTTGCCTTCAGGTTTGACAATGAATGTTTCCCATTTCGTCCTTTTTTGTAAAGTAAACTCTTGTCTGCATCACATTCCACTTCCCCTTGAACACAGATGTCAGTAGTCAGATGACATTGCTTACCTACTCATGCCAAATATATCTAGGTAATATAGTGCTAGTCCATTCAGAGTTAAAAAAACAACAACCTAACCTGGATCCCAAAAATGCTATTTACCCATTGCACCAGTTAACTGGGGAATGGTACAGGACTCCTTAAAACATATCTCTACCATATGAGGTTAAAAATCCAGGTCCTGCATCTATTTTGTTAAATGGTTCAAATTAAAGTATGAAGACCACAGCTATGAGAAGGCCGACATAGCTCAGTTTGGAGAGCGTTAGACTGAAGATCTAAAGGTCCCTGGTTCAATCCTGGGTTTCGGCACAGTTGAGAGGTTCCTTGCTTCTAGAAAAATAGGTCTAGGAATCAGCTGTAGAACTTTTTCTCTATTCATCAAATTTTTTCCAACTGATCTACAACACAATCAATTTAACATAGACTTTGCTTTATATCCTCCTTCTAAACTTGCTTCCACCTCTCTTACCTTCAGGTTTGACAATGAATATTTCCCATTTCATGCATTTTTGTAAAGTAAACTCTTGTCTGCATTACCTTCCACTTCCCCTTGAACACAGATGTCAGTAGTCAGATGACATTGCTTACCTACTCATGCCAAATATATCTGGGTAATATAGTGCTAGTCCATTCAGAGTTAAAAAAACAACTACCTAACCTGGATCCCAAAAATGCTATTTACCCATTGCACCCGTTAATTGCGGAATGATACAGGACTCCTTAAAACATATCTCACCATATGAGGTTAAAAATCCAGGTCCTGCATCTATTTTGTTAAATGGTTTAAATTAAAGTATGAAGACCACAGCTGTAAGCAGCCTGAAATAGCTAAGTTGGGAGAGCGTTAGACTGAAGATCTAAAGGTCCCTGGTTCAATCCCGGGTTTCGGCACAGTTGAGAGGTTCCTTGCTTCTAACAAAATAGGTCTTGGAATCAGCTGTAGTACTTTTTTCTCTATCAACATTTTTATCAACTGATCTACAAAATGATCAATTCAACATAGACTTTGCTTTCTGTCCTCCTTTTAAACTTTCTTCCACCTATCTTGCCTTCAGGTTTGACTATGAATGTTTTCCATTTCGTCCTTTTTTGTAAAGTAAACTCTTGTCTGCATCACATTCCACTTCCCCTTGAACACAGATGTCAGTAGTCAGATGACATTGCTTACCTACTCATGCCAAATATATCTGGGTAATATAGTGCTAGTCCATTCAGAGTTAAAAAAACAACTACCTAACCTGGATCCCAAAAATGCTATTTACCCATTGCACCAGTTAACTGGGGAATGATACAGGACTCCCTAAAACATACCTCTACCATATGAGGTTAAAAATCCAGGTCCTGCATCTATTTTGTTAAATGGTTCAAATTAAAGTATGAAGACCCCAGCTATCAGAAGGCCGAAATAGCTCAGTTGGGAGAGCGTTAGTCTGAAGATCTAAAGGTCCCTGGTTCAATCCCGGGTTTTGGCACAGTTGAGAGGTTCCTTGCTTCTAACAAATAGGTCTTGGAATCAGCTGTAGTACTTTTTTCCCTATTAACATTTTTATCAACTGATCTACAAAATGATCAATTCAACAGAGACTTTGCTTTATGTCCTCCTTCTAAACTTGCTTCCACCTCTCTTACCTTCAGGTTTGACAATGAATATTTCCCATTTCATGCTTTTTTGTAAAGTAAACTCTTGTCTGCATTACCTTCCACCTCCCCTTGAATACAGATGTCAGTAGTCAGATGACATTGCTTACCTACTCATGCCAAATATATCTGGGTAATATAGTGCTAGTCCATTCAGAGTTAAAAAAACAACTACCTAACCTGGATCCCAAAACTGCTATTTGCCCATTGCACCAGTTAATTGCGGAATGATACAGGACTCCCCTTAAAACATATCTCTACCATATGAGGTTAAAAATCCAGGTCCTGCATCTATTTTGTTAAATAGTTTAAATTAAAATATGAAGACCACAGCTATAAGCAGGCCGAAATAGCTGAGTTGGAAGAGCGTTAGACTGAAGATCTAAAGGTCCCTGGTTCCATCCCGGGTTTCGGCACAGTTGAGAGGTTCCTTGCTTCTAACAAAATAGGTCTTGGA
This sequence comes from Lissotriton vulgaris, assembly GCF_964263255.1. NCBI lineage: Eukaryota > Metazoa > Chordata > Amphibia > Caudata > Salamandridae > Lissotriton > Lissotriton vulgaris. The sequence continues at coordinate 1,530,793,718 of NC_141696.1, read as the reverse complement.
ATCAGCTGTAGTACTTTTTTCTCTATCAACATTTTTATCAACTGATCTACAAAATGATCAATTCAACATAGACTTTGCTTTCTGTCCTCCTTTTAAACTTTCTTCCACCTATCTTGCCTTCAGGTTTGACAATGAATGTTTCCCATTTCGTCCTTTTTTGTAAAGTAAACTCTTGTCTGCATCACATTCCACTTCCCCTTGAACACAGATGTCAGTAGTCAGATGACATTGCTTACCTACTCATGCCAAATATATCTAGGTAATATAGTGCTAGTCCATTCAGAGTTAAAAAAACAACTACCTAACCTGGATCCCAAAAATGCTATTTACCCATTGCACCAGTTAACTGGGGAATTATACAGGACTCCTTAAAACATATCTCTACCATATGAGGGTAAAAATCCAGGTCCTGCATCTATTTTGTTAAATGGTTTAAATTAAAGTATGAAGACACCAGCTATAAGCAGGCCGAAATAGCTCAGTTGGGAGAGCGTTAGACTGAAGATCTAAAGGTCCCTGGTTTAATCCCGGGTTTCGGCACAGTTGAGAGGTTCCTTGCTTCTAACAAAATAGGTCTTGGAATCAGCTGTAGTACTTTTTCTCTATTCATCAATTTTTTCCAACTGATCTACAACACAATCAATTTAACATAGACTTTGCTTTATGTCCTCCTTCTAAACTTGCTTCCACCTCTCTTACCTTCAGGTTTGACAATGAATATTTCCCATTTCATGCTTTTTTGTAAAGTAAACTCTTGTCTGCATTACCTTCCACCTCCCCTTGAATACAGATGTCAGTAGTCAGATGACATTGCTTACCTACTCATGCCAAATATATCTGGGTAATATAGTGCTAGTCCATTCAGAGTTAAAAAAACAACTACCTAACCTGGATCCCAAAACTGCTATTTGCCCATTGCACCAGTTAATTGCGGAATGATACAGGACTCCTTAAACATATCTCTACCATATGAGGTTAAAAATCCAGGTCCTGCATCTATTTTGTTAAATGGTTTAAATTAAAGTATGAAGACCACAGCTATAAGCAGGCCGCAATAGCTCAGTTGGGAGAGCGTTAGACTGAAGATCTAAAGGTCCCTGGTTCAATCCTGGGTTTCGGCACAGTTGAGAGGTTCCTTGCTTCTAACAAAATAGGTCTTGGAATCAGCTGTAGTACTTTTTTCTCTATCAACATTTTTATCAACTGATCTACAAAATGATCAATTCAACATAGACTTTGCTTTCTGTCCTCCTTTTAAACTTTCTTCCACCTATCTTGCCTTCAGGTTTGACAATGAATGTTTCCCATTTCGTCCTTTTTTGTAAAGTAAACTCTTGTCTGCATCACATTCCACTTCCCCTTGAACACAGATGTCAGTAGTCAGATGACATTGCTTACCTACTCATGCCAAATATATCTAGGTAATATAGTGCTAGTCCATTTCGAGTTAAAAAAACAACTACCTAACCTGGATCCCAAAAATGCTATTTACCCATTGCACCAGTTAACTGGGGAATGATACAGGACTCCTTAAAACATATCTCTACCATATGAGGTTAAAAATCCAGGTCCTGCATCTATTTTGTTAAATGGTTTAAATTAAAGTATGAAGACCACAGCTATAAGCAGGCCGAAATAGCTCAGTTGGGAGAGCGTTAGACTGAAGATCTAAAGGTCCCTGATTCAATCCCGGGTTTCGGCACAGTTGAGAGGTTCCTTGCTTCTAACAAAATAGGTCTTGGAATCAGCTGTAGTACTTTTTCTCTATTCATCAAATTTTTTCCAACTGATCTACAACACAATCAATTTAACATAGACTTTGCTTTATGTACTCCTTCTAAACTTGCTTCCACCTCTCTTACCTTCAGGTTTGACAATGAATATTTCCCATTTCATGCTTTTTTGTAAAGTAAACTCTTGTCTGCATTACCTTCCACTTCCCCTTGAACACAGATGTCAGTAGTCAGATGACATTGCTTACCTACTCATGCCAAATATATCTGGGTAATATAGTGCTAGTCCATTCAGAGTTAAAAAAACAACTACCTAACCTGGATCCCAAAAATGCTATTTACCCATTGCACCAGTTAATTGCGGAATGATACAGGACTCCTTAAAACATATCTCACCATATGAGGTTAAAAATCCAGGTCCTGCATCTATTTTGTTAAATGGTTTAAATTAAAGTATGAAGACCACAGCTATAAGCAGGCCAAAATAGCTAAGCTGGGAGAGCGTTAGACTGAAGATCTAAAGGTCCCTGGTTCAATCCCGGGTTTCGGCACAGTTGAGAGGTTCCTTGCTTCTAACAAAATAGGTCTTGGAATCAGCTGTAGTACTCTTTTCTCTATCAACATTTTTATCAACTGATCTACAAAATGATCAATTCAACATAGACTTTGCTTTCTGTCCTCCTTTTAAACTTTCTTCCACCTATCTTGCCTTCAGGTTTGACTATGAATGTTTTCCATTTTGTCCTTTTTTGTAAAGTAAACTCTTGTCTGCATCACATTCCACTTCCCCTTGAACACAGATGTCAGTAGTCAGATGACATTGCTTACCTACTCATGCCAAATATATCTGGGTAATATAGTGCTAGTCCATTCAGAGTTAAAAAAACAACTACCTAACCTGGATCCCAAAAATGCTATTTACCCATTGCACCAGTTAACTGGGGAATGATACAGGACTCCTTAAAACATATCTCTACCATATGAGGTTAAAAATCCAGGTCCTGCATCTATTTTGTTAAATGGTTCAAATTAAAGTATGAAGACCCCAGCTATCAGAAGGCCGACATAGCTCAGTTTGGAGAGCGTTAGACTGAAGATCTAAAGGTCCCTGGTTCAATCCTGGGTTTCGGCACAGTTGAGAGGTTCCTTGCTTCTAGAAAAATAGGTCTTGGAATCAGCTGTAGAACTTTTTCTCTATTCATCAAATTTTTTCCAACTGATCTACAACACAATCAATTTAACATAGACTTTGCTTTATATCCTCCTTCTAAACTTGCTTCCACCTCTCTTACCTTCAGGTTTGACAATGAATATTTCCCATTTCATGCATTTTTGTAAAGTAAACTCTTGTCTGCATTACCTTCCACTTCCCCTTGAACACAGATGTCAGTAGTCAGATGACATTGCTTACCTACTCATGCCAAATATATCTGGGTAATATAGTGCTAGTCCATTCAGAGTTAAAAAAACAACTACCTAACCTGGATCCCAAAAATGCTATTTACCCATTGCACCAGTTAATTGCGGAATGATACAGGACTCCTTAAAACATATCTCACCATATGAGGTTAAAAATCCAGGTCCTGCATCTATTTTGTTAAATGGTTTAAATTAAAGTATGAAGACCACAGCTGTAAGCAGCCTGAAATAGCTAAGTTGGGAGAGCGTTAGACTGAAGATCTAAAGGTCCCTGGTTCAATCCCGGGTTTCGGCACAGTTGAGAGGTTCCTTGCTTCTAACAAAATAGGTCTTGGAATCAGCTGTAGTACTTTTTTCTCTATCAACATTTTTATCAACTGATCTACAAAATGATCAATTCAACATGGACTTTGCTTCCTGTCCTCCTTTTAAACTTTCTTCCACCTATCTTGCCTTCAGGTTTGACTATGAATGTTTTCCATTTCGTCCTTTTTTGTAAAGTAAACTCTTGTCTGCATCACATTCCACTTCCCCTTGAACACAGATGTCAGTAGTCAGATGACATTGCTTACCTACTCATGCCAAATATATCTGGGTAATATAGTGCTAGTCCATTCAGAGTTAAAAAAACAACTACCTAACCTGGATCCCAAAAATGCTATTTACCCATTGCACCAGTTAACTGGGGAATGATACAGGACTCCCTAAAACATATCTCTACCATATGAGGTTAAAAATCCAGGTCCTGCATCTATTTTGTTAAATGGTTCAAATTAAAGTATGAAGACCCCAGCTATCAGAAGGCCGAAATAGCTCAGTTGGGGGAGCGTTAGACTGAAGATCTAAAGGTCCCTGGTTCAATCCCGGGTTTCGGCACAGTTGAGAGGTTCCTTGCTTCTAACAAATAGGTCTTGGAATCAGCTGTAGTACTTTTTTCTCTATTAACATTTTTATCAACTGATCTACAAAATGATCAATTCAACATAGACTTTGCTTTCTGTCCTCCTTTTAAACTTTCTTCCACCTATCTTGCCTTCAGGTTTGACTATGAATGTTTTCCATTTCGTCCTTTTTTGTAAAGTAAACTCTTGTCTGCATCACATTCCACTTCCCCTTGAACACAGATGTCAGTAGTCAGATGACATTGCTTACCTACTCATGCCAAATATATCTGGGTAATATAGTGCTAGTCCATTCAGAGTTAAAAAAACAACTACCTAACCTGGATCCCAAAAATGCTATTTACCCATTGCACAAGTTAACTGGGGAATGATACAGGACTCCTTAAAACATATCTCTACCATATGAGGTTAAAAATCCAGGTCCTGCATCTATTTTGTTAAATGGTTCAAATTAAAGTATGAAGACCCCAGCTATCAGAAGGCCGAAATAGCTCAGTTGGGAGAGCGTTAGACTGAAGATCTAAAGGTCCCTGGTTCAATCCCGGGTTTCGGCACAGTTGAGAGGTTCCTTGCTTCTAACAAAACAGGTCTTGGAATCAGCTGTAGTACTTTTTCTCTATTCATCAAATTTTTTCCAACTGATCTACAACACAATCAATTTAACATAGACTTTGCTTTATGTACTCCTTCTAAACTTGCTTCCACCTCTCTTACCTTCAGGTTTGACAATGAATATTTCCCATTTCATGCTTTTTTGTAAAGTAAACTCTTGTCTGCATTACCTTCCACTTCCCCTTGAACACAGATGTCAGTAGTCAGATGACATTGCTTACCTACTCATGCCAAATATATCTGGGTAATATAGTGCTAGTCCATTCAGAGGTAAAAAAACAACTACCTAACCTGGATCCAAAAAATGCTATTTACCCATCTTACCAGTTAATTGCGGAATGATACAGGACTCCTTAAAACATATCTCTACCATATGAGGTTAAAAATCCAGGTCCTGCATCTATTTTGTTAAATGGTTTAAATTAAAGTATGAAGACCACAGCTATAAGCAGGCAGAAATAGCTCAGTTGGGAGAGCGTTAGACTGAAGATCTAAAGGTCCCTGGTTCAATCCCGGGTTTCAGCACAGTTGAGAGGTTCCTTGCTTCTAACAAAATAGGTCTTGGAATCAGCTGTAGTACTTTTTCTCTATTCATCAAATTTTTTCCAACTGATCTACAACACAATCAATTTAACATAGACTTTGCTTTCTGTCCTCCTTCTAAACTTGCTTCCACCTCTCTTACCTTCAGGTTTGACAATGAATATTTCCCATTTCATGCTTTTTTGTAAAGTAAACTCTTGTCTGCATTACCTTCCACCTCCCCTTGAATACAGATGTCAGTAGTCAGATGACATTGCTTACCTACTCATGCCAAATATATCTGGGTAATATAGTGCTAGTCCATTCAGAGTTAAAAAAACAACTACCTAACCTGGATCCCAAAACTGCTATTTGCCCATTGCACCAGTTAATTGCGGAATGATACAGGACTCCTTAAACATATCTCTACCATATGAGGTTAAAAATCCAGGTCCTGCATCTATTTTGTTAAATGGTTTAAATTAAAGTATGAAGACCACAGCTATAAGCAGGCCGCAATAGCTCAGTTGGGAGAGCGTTAGACTGAAGATCTAAAGGTCCCTGGTTCAATCCAGGGTTTCGGCACAGTTGAGAGGTTCCTTGCTTCTAACAAAATAGGTCTTGGAATCAGCTGTAGTACTGTTTTCTCTATCAACATTTTTATCAACTGATCTACAAAATGATCAATTCAACATAGACTTTGCTTTCTGTCCTCCTTTTAAACTTTCTTCCACCTATCTTGCCTTCAGGTTTGACAATGAATGTTTCCCATTTCGTCCTTTTTTGTAAAGTAAACTCTTGTCTGCATCACATTCCACTTCCCCTTGAACACAGATGTCAGTAGTCAGATGACATTGCTTACCTACTCATGCCAAATATATCTAGGTAATATAGTGCTAGTCCATTTCGAGTTAAAAAAACAACTACCTAACCTGGATCCCAAAAATGCTATTTACCCATTGCACCAGTTAACTGGGGAATGATACAGGACTCCTTAAAACATATCTCTACCATATGAGGTTAAAAATCCAGGTCCTGCATCTATTTTGTTAAATGGTTTAAATTAAAGTATGAAGACCACAGCTATAAGCAGGCCGAAATAGCTCAGTTGGGAGAGCGTTAGACTGAAGATCTAAAGGTCCCTGATTCAATCCCGGGTTTCGGCACAGTTGAGAGGTTCCTTGCTTCTAACAAAATAGGTCTTGGAATCAGCTGTAGTACTTTTTCTCTATTCATCAAATTTTTTCCAACTGATCTACAACACAATCAATTTAACATAGACTTTGCTTTATGTACTCCTTCTAAACTTGCTTCCACCTCTCTTACCTTCAGGTTTGACAATGAATATTTCCCATTTCATGCTTTTTTGTAAAGTAAACTCTTGTCTGCATTACCTTCCACTTCCCCTTGAACACAGATGTCAGTAGTCAGATGACATTGCTTACCTACTCATGCCAAATATATCTGGGTAATATAGTGCTAGTCCATTCAGAGTTAAAAAAACAACTACCTAACCTGGATCCCAAAAATGCTATTTACCCATTGCACCAGTTAATTGCGGAATGATACAGGACTCCTTAAAACATATCTCACCATATGAGGTTAAAAATCCAGGTCCTGCATCTATTTTGTTAAATGGTTTAAATTAAAGTATGAAGACCACAGCTATAAGCAGGCCAAAATAGCTAAGCTGGGAGAGCGTTAGACTGAAGATCTTAAGGTCCCTGGTTCAATCCCGGGTTTCGGCACAGTTGAGAGGTTCCTTGCTTCTAACAAAATAGGTCTTGGAATCAGCTGTAGTACTCTTTTCTCTATCAACATTTTTATCAACTGATCTACAAAATGATCAATTCAACATAGACTTTGCTTTCTGTCCTCCTTTTAAACTTTCTTCCACCTATCTTGCCTTCAGGTTTGACTATGAATGTTTTCCATTTTGTCCTTTTTTGTAAAGTAAACTCTTGTCTGCATCACATTCCACTTCCCCTTGAACACAGATGTCAGTAGTCAGATGACATTGCTTACCTACTCATGCCAAATATATCTGGGTAATATAGTGCTAGTCCATTCAGAGTTAAAAAAACAACTACCTAACCTGGATCCCAAAAATGCTATTTACCCATTGCACCAGTTAACTGGGGAATGATACAGGACTCCTTAAAACATATCTCTACCATATGAGGTTAAAAATCCAGGTCCTGCATCTATTTTGTTAAATGGTTCAAATTAAAGTATGAAGACCCCAGCTATCAGAAGGCCGAAATAGCTCAGTTGGCCGAGCGTTAGACTGAAGATCTAAAGGTCCCTGGTTCGATCCCGGGTTTCGGCACAGTTGAGAGGTTCCTTGCTTCTAACAAAATAGGTCTTGGAATCAGCTGTTGTACTTTTTCTCTATTCATCAAATTTTTTCCAACTGATCTACAACACAATCAATTTAACATAGACTTTGCTTTATGTCCTCCTTCTAAACTTGCTTCCACCTCTCTTACCTTCAGGTTTGACAATGAATATTTCCCATTTCATGCTTTTTTGTAAAGTAAACTCTTGTCTGCATTACCTTCCACCTCCCCTTGAATACAGATGTCAGTAGTCAGATGACATTGCTTACCTACTCATGCCAAATATATCTGGGAATTATAGTGCTAGTCCATTCAGAGTTAAAAAAACAACTACCTAACCTGGATCCCAAAACTGCTATTTGCCCATTGCACCAGTTAATTGCGGAATGATACAGGACTCCTTAAAACATATCTCTACCATATGAGGTTAAAAATCCAGGTCCTGCATCTATTTTGTTAAATGGTTTAAATTAAAGTATGAAGACCACAGCTATAAGCAGGCCGCAATAGCTCAGTTGGGAGAGCGTTAGACTGAAGATCTAAAGGTCCCTGGTTCAATCCCGGGTTTCGGCACAGTTGAGAGGTTCCTTGCTTCTAACAAAATAGGTCTTGGAATCAGCTGTAGTACTTTTTTCTCTATCAACATTTTTATCAACTGATCTACAAAATGATCAATTCAACATAGACTTTGCTTTCTGTCCTCCTTTTAAACTTTCTTCCACCTATCTTGCCTTCAGGTTTGACTATGAATGTTTTCCATTTCGTCCTTTTTTGTAAAGTAAACTCTTGTCTGCATCACATTCCACTTCCCCTTGAACACAGATGTCAGTAGTCAGATGACATTGCTTACCTACTCATGCCAAATATATCTGGGTAATATAGTGCTAGTCCATTCAGAGTTAAAAAAACAACTACCTAACCTGGATCCCAAAAATGCTATTTACCCATTGCACCAGTTAACTGGGGAATGATACAGGACTCCTTAAAACATATCTCTACCATATGAGGTTAAAAATCCAGGTCCTGCATCTATTTTGTTAAATGGTTCAAATTAAAGTATGAAGACCCCAGCTATCAGAAGGCCGAAATAGCTCAGTTGGGAGAGCGTTAGACTGAAGATCTAAAGGTCCCTGGTTCAATCCCGGGTTTCGGCACAGTTGAGAGGTTCCTTGCTTCTAACAAAATAGGTCTTGGAATCAGCTGTAGTACTTTTTCTCTATTCATCAAATTTTTTCCAACTGATCTACAACACAATCAATTTAACATAGACTTTGCTTTATGTACTCCTTCTAAACTTGCTTCCACCTCTCTTACCTTCAGGTTTGACAATGAATATTTCCCATTTCATGCTTTTTTGTAAAGTAAACTCTTGTCTGCATTACCTTCCACTTCCCCTTGAACACAGATGTCAGTAGTCAGATGACATTGCTTACCTACTCATGCCAAATATATCTGGGTAATATAGTGCTAGTCCATTCAGAGTTAAAAAAACAACTACCTAACCTGGATCCAAAAAATGCTATTTACCCATCTTACCAGTTAATTGCGGAATGATACAGGACTCCTTAAAACATATCTCTACCATATGAGGTTAAAAATCCAGGTCCTGCATCTATTTTGTTAAATGGTTTAAATTAAAGTATGAAGACCACAGCTATAAGCAGGCCGAAATAGCTCAGTTGGGAGAGCGTTAGACTGAAGATCTAAAGGTCCCTGGTTCAATCCCGGGTTTCGGCACAGTTGAGAGGTTCCTTGCTTCTAACAAAATAGGTCTTGGAATCAGCTGTAGTACTTTTTCTCTATTCATCAAATTTTTTCCAACTGATCTACAACACAATCAATTTAACATAGACTTTGCTTTATGTCCTCCTTCTAAACTTGCTTCCACCTCTCTTACCTTCAGGTTTGACAATGAATATTTCCCATTTCATGCTTTTTTGTAAAGTAAACTCTTGTCTGCATTACCTTCCACCTCCCCTTGAATACAGATGTCAGTAGTCAGATGACATTGCTTACCTACTCATGCCAAATATATCTGGGTAATATAGTGCTAGTCCATTCAGAGTTAAAAAAACAACTACCTAACCTGGATCCCAAAACTGCTATTTGCCCATTGCACCAGTTAATTGCGGAATGATACAGGACTCCTTAAAACATATCTCTACCATATGAGGTTAAAAATCCAGGTCCTGCATCTATTTTGTTAAATAGTTTAAATTAAAGTATGAAGACCACAGGTAGAAGCAGGCCGCAATAGCTCAGTTGGGAGAGCGTTAGACTGAAGATCTAAAGGTCCCTGGTTCCATCCCGAGTTTCGGCACAGTTGAGAGGTTCCTTGCTTCTAACAAAATAGGTCTTGGAATCAGCTGTAGTACTTTTTTCTCTATCAACATTTTTATCAACTGATCTACAAAATGATCAATTCAACATAGACTTTGCTTTCTGTCCTCCTTTTAAACTTTCTTCCACCTATCTTGCCTTCAGGTTTGACAATGAATGTTTCCCATTTCATCCTTTTTTGTAAAGTAAACTCTTGTCTGCATCACATTCCACTTCCCCTTGAACACAGATGTCAGTAGTCAGATGACATTGCTTACCTACTCATGCCAAATATATCTAGGTAATATAGTGCTAGTCCATTCAGAGTTAAAAAAACAACTACCTAACCTGGATCCCAAAAATGCTATTTACCCATTGCACCAGTTAACTGGGGAATTATACAGGACTCCTTAAAACATATATCTACCATATGAGGGTAAAAATCCAGGTCCTGCATCTATTTTGTTAAATCGTTTAAATTAAAGTATGAAGACCCCAGCTATAAGCAGGCCGAAATAGCTCAGTTGGGAGAGCGTTAGACTGAAGATCTAAAGGTCCCTGGTTCAATCCTGGGTTTCGGCACAGTTGAGAGGTTCCTTGCTTCTAACAAAATAGGTCTTGGAATCAGCTGTAGTACTTTTTCTCTATTCATCAAATTTTTTCCAACTGATCCACAACACAATCAATTTAACATAGACTTTGCTTTATGTCCTCCTTCTGAACTTGCTTCCACCTCTCTTACCTTCAGGTTTGACAATGAATATTTCCCATTTCATGCTTTTTTGTAAAGTAAACTCTTGTCTGCATTACCTTCCACCTCCCCTTGAATACAGATGTCAGTAGTCAGATGACATTGCTTACCTACTCATGCCAAATATATCTGGGTAATATAGTGCTAGTCCATTCAGAGTTAAAAAAACAACTACCTAACCTGGATCCCAAAACTGCTATTTGCCCATTGCACCAGTTAATTGCGGAATGATACAGGACTCCTTAAAACATATCTCTACCATATGAGGTTAAAAATCCAGGTCCTGCATCTATTTTGTTAAATGGTTTAAATTAAAGTATGAAGACCACAGATATAAGCAGGCCGCAATAGCTCAGTTGGGAGAGCGTTAGACTGAAGATCTAAAGGTCCCTGGTTCAATCCCGGGTTTCGGCACAGTTGAGAGGTTCCTTGCTTCTAACAAAATAGGTCTTGGAATCAGCTGTAGTACTTTTTTCTCTATCAACATTTTTATCAACTGATCTACAAAATGATCAATTCAACATAGACTTTGCTTTCTGTCCTCCTTTTAAACTTTCTTCCACCTATCTTGCCTTCAGGTTTGACGATGAATGTTTCCCATTTCGTCCTTTTTTGTAAAGTAAACTCTTGTCTGCATCACATTCCACTTCCCCTTGAACACAGATGTCAGTAGTCAGATGACATTGCTTACCTACTCATGCCAAATATATCTAGGTAATATAGTGCTAGTCCATTTCGAGTTAAAAAAACAACTACCTAACCTGGATCCCAAAAATGCTATTTACCCATTGCACCAGTTAACTGGGGAATGATACAGGACTCCTTAAAACATATCTCTACCATATGAGGTTAAAAATCCAGGTCCTGCATCTATTTTGTTAAATGGTTTAAATTAAAGTATGAAGACCACAGCTATAAGCAGGCCGAAATAGCTCAGTTGGGAGAGCGTTAGACTGAAAATCTAAAGGGCCCTGATTCAATCCCGGGTTTCGGCACAGTTGAGAGGTTCCTTGCTTCTAACAAAATAGGTCTTGGAATCAGCTGTAGTACTTTTTCTCTATTCATCAAATTTTTTCCAACTGATCTACAACACAATCAATTTAACATAGACTTTGCTTTATGTACTCCTTCTAAACTTGCTTCCACCTCTCTTACCTTCAGGTTTGACAATGAATATTTCCCATTTCATGCTTTTTTGTAAAGTAAACTCTTGTCTGCATTACCTTCCACTTCCCCTTGAACACAGATGTCAGTAGTCAGATGACATTGCTTACCTACTCATGCCAAATATATCTGGGTAATATAGTGCTAGTCCATTCAGAGTTAAAAAAACAACTACCTAACCTGGATCCCAAAAATGCTATTTACCCATTGCACCAGTTAATTGCGGAATGATACAGGACTCCTTAAAACATATCTCACCATATGAGGTTAAAAATCCAGGTCCTGCATCTATTTTGTTAAATGGTTTAAATTAAAGTATGAAGACCACAGCTATAAGCAGGCCAAAATAGCTAAGCTGGGAGAGCGTTAGACTGAAGATCTAAAGGTCCCTGGTTCAATCCTGGGTTTCGGCACAGTTGAGAGGTTCCTTGCTTCTAACAAAATAGGTCTTGGAATCAGCTGTAGTACTCTTATCTCTATCAACATTTTTATCAACTGATCTACAAAATGATCAATTCAACATAGACTTTGCTTTCTGTCCTCCTTTTAAACTTTCTTCCACCTATCTTGCCTTCAGGTTTGACTATGAATGTTTTCCATTTTGTCCTTTTTTGTAAAGTAAACTCTTGTCTGCATCACATTCCACTTCCCCTTGAACACAGATGTCAGTAGTCAGATGACATTGCTTACCTACTCATGCCAAATATATCTGGGTAATATAGTGCTTGTCCATTCAGAGTTAAAAAAACAACTACCTAACCTGGATCCCAAAAATGCTATTTACCCATTGCACCAGTTAACTGGGGAATGATACAGGACTCCTTAAAACATATCTCTACCATATGAGGTTAAAAATCCAGGTCCTGCATCTATTTTGGTAAATGGTTCAAATTAAAGTATGAAGACCCCAGCTATCAGAAGGCCGAAATAGCTCAGTTGGGAGAGCGTTAGACTGAAGATCTAAAGGTCCCTGGTTCAATCCCGGGATTCGGCGCAGTTGAGAGGTTCCTTGCTTCTAACAAATAGGTCTTGGAATCAGCTGCAGTACTTTTTTCTCTATTAACATTTTTATCAACTGATCTACAAAATGATCAATTCAACATAGACTTTGCTTTCTGTCCTCCTTTTAAACTTTCTTCCACCTATCTTGCCTTCAGGTTTGACTATGAATGTTTTCCATTTCGTCCTTTTTTGTAAAGTAAACTCTTTTCTGCATCACATTCCACTTCCCCTTGAACACAGATGTCAGTAGTCAGATGACATTGCTTACCTACTCATGCCAAATATATCTGGGTAATATAGTGCTAGTCCATTCAGAGTTAAAAAAACAACTACCTAACCTGGATCCCAAAAATGCTATTTACCCATTGCACCAGTTAACTGGGGAATGATACAGGACTCCTTAAAACATATCTCTACCATATGAGGTTAAAAATCCAGGTCCTGCATCTATTTTGTTAAATGGTTCAAATTAAAGTATGAAGAACCCAGCTATCAGAAGGCCGAAATAGCTCAGTTGGGAGAGCGTTAGACTGAAGATCTAAAGGTCCCTGGTTCAATCCTGGGTTTCGGCACAGTTGAGAGGTTCCTTGCTTCTAACAAAATAGGTCTTGGAATCAGCTGTAGTACTTTTTCTCTATTCATCAAATTTTTTCCAACTGATCTACAACACAATCAATTTAGCATAGACTTTGCTTTATGTACTCCTTCTAAACTTGCTTCCACCTCTCTTACCTTCAGGTTTGACAATGAATATTTCCCATTCATGCTTTTTTGTAAAGTAAACTCTTGTCTGCATTACCTTCCACTTCCCCTTGAACACAGATGTCAGTAGTCAGATGACATTGCTTACCTACTCATGCCAAATATATCTGGGTAATATAGTGCTAGTCCATTCAGAGTTAAAAAAACAACTACCTAACCTGGATCCAAAAAATGCTATTTACCCATCTTACCAGTTAATTGCGGAATGATACAGGACTCCTTAAAACATATCTCTACCATATGAGGTTAAAAATCCAGGTCCTGCATCTATTTTGTTAAATGGTTTAAATTAAAGTATGAAGACCACAGCTATAAGCAGGCCGAAATAGCTCAGTTGGGAGAGCGTTAGACTGAAGATCTAAAGGTCCCTGGTTCAATCCTGGGTTTCGGCACAGTTGAGAGGTTCCTTGCTTCTAACAAAATAGGTCTTGGAATCAGCTGTAGTACTTTTTCTCTATTCATCAAATTTTTTCCAACTGATCTACAACACAATCAATTTAACATAGACTTTGCTTTATGTCCTCCTTCTAAACTTGCTTCCACCTCTCTTACCTTCAGGTTTGACAATGAATATTTCCCATTTCATGCTTTTTGGTAAAGTAAACTCTTGTCTGCATTACCTTCCACCTCCCCTTGAATACAGATGTCAGTAGTCAGATGACATTGCTTACCTACTCATGCCAAATATATCTGGGTAATATAGTGCTAGTCCATTCAGAGTTAAAAAAACAACTACCTAACCTGGATCCCAAAACTGCTATTTGCCCATTGCACCAGTTAATTGCGGAATGATACAGGACTCCTTAAAACATATCTCTACCATATGAGGTTAAAAATCCAGGTCCTGCATCTATTTTGTTAAATAGTTTAAATTAAAGTATGAAGACCACAGCTATAAGCAGGCCGCAATAGCTCAGTTGGGAGAGCGTTAGACTGAAGATCTAAAGGTCCCTGGTTCCATCCCGGGTTTCGGCACAGTTGAGAGGTTCCTTGCTTCTAACAAAATAGGTCTTGGAATCAGCTGTAGTACTTTTTTCTATATCAACATTTTTATCAACTGATCTACAAAATGATCAATTCAACATAGACTTTGCTTTCTGTCCTCCTTTTAAACTTTCTTCCACCTATCTTGCCTTCAGGTTTGACAATGAATGTTTCCCATTTCGTCCTTTTTTGTAAAGTAAACTCTTGTCTGCATCACATTCCACTTCCCCTTGAACACAGATGTCAGTAGTCAGATGACATTGCTTACCTACTCATGCCAAATATATCTAGGTAATATAGTGCTAGTCCATTCAGAGTTAAAAAAACAACTACCTAACCTGGATCCCAAAAATGCTATTTACCCATTGCACCAGTTAACTGGGGAATTATACAGGACTCCTTAAAACATATCTCTACCATATGAGGGTAAAAATCCAGGTCCTGCATCTATTTTGTTAAATCGTTTAAATTAAAGTATGAAGACCCCAGCTATAAGCAGGCCGAAATAGCTCAGTTGGGAGAGCGTTAGACTGAAGATCTAAAGGTCCCTGGTTCAATCCCGGGTTTCGGCACAGTTGAGAGGTTCCTTGCTTCTAACAAAATAGGTCTTGGAATCAGCTGTAGTACTTTTTCTCTATTCATCAAATTTTTTCCAACTGATCTACAACACAATCAATTTAACATAGACTTTGCTTTTATGTCCTCCTTCTAAACTTGCTTCCACCTCTCTTACCTTCAGGTTTGACAATGAATATTTCCCATTTCATGCTTTTTTGTAAAGTAAACTCTTGTCTGCATTACCTTCCACCTCCCCTTGAATACAGATGTCAGTAGTCAGATGACATTGCTTACCTACTCATGCCAAATATATCTGGGTAATATAGTGCTAGTCCATTCAGAGTTAAAAAAACAACTACCTAACCTGGATCCCAAAACTGCTATTTGCCCATTGCACCAGTTAATTGCGGAATGATACAGGACTCCTTAAAACATATCTCTACCATATGAGGTTAAAAATCCAGGTCCTGCATCTATTTTGTTAAATGGTTTAAATTAAAGTATGAAGACCACAGCTATAAGCAGGCCAAAATAGCTAAGCTGGGAGAGCGTTAGACTGAAGATCTAAAGGTCCCTGGTTCAATCCTGGGTTTCGGCACAGTTGAGAGGTTCCTTGCTTCTAACAAAATAGGTCTTGGAATCAGCTGTAGTACTCTTATCTCTATCAACATTTTTATCAACTGATCTACAAAATGATCAATTCAACATAGACTTTGCTTTCTGTCCTCCTTTTAAACTTTCTTCCACCTATCTTGCCTTCAGGTTTGACTATGAATGTTTTCCATTTTGTCCTTTTTTGTAAAGTAAACTCTTGTCTGCATCACATTCCACTTCCCCTTGAACACAGATGTCAGTAGTCAGATGACATTGCTTACCTACTCATGCCAAATATATCTGGGTAATATAGTGCTTGTCCATTCAGAGTTAAAAAAACAACTACCTAACCTGGATCCCAAAAATGCTATTTACCCATTGCACCAGTTAACTGGGGAATGATACAGGACTCCTTAAAACATATCTCTACCATATGAGGTTAAAAATCCAGGTCCTGCATCTATTTTGGTAAATGGTTCAAATTAAAGTATGAAGACCCCAGCTATCAGAAGGCCGAAATAGCTCAGTTGGGAGAGCGTTAGACTGAAGATCTAAAGGTCCCTGGTTCAATCCCGGGATTCGGCGCAGTTGAGAGGTTCCTTGCTTCTAACAAATAGGTCTTGGAATCAGCTGCAGTACTTTTTTCTCTATTAACATTTTTATCAACTGATCTACAAAATGATCAATTCAACATAGACTTTGCTTTCTGTCCTCCTTTTAAACTTTCTTCCACCTATCTTGCCTTCAGGTTTGACTATGAATGTTTTCCATTTCGTCCTTTTTTGTAAAGTAAACTCTTTTCTGCATCACATTCCACTTCCCCTTGAACACAGATGTCAGTAGTCAGATGACATTGCTTACCTACTCATGCCAAATATATCTGGGTAATATAGTGCTAGTCCATTCAGAGTTAAAAAAACAACTACCTAACCTGGATCCCAAAAATGCTATTTACCCATTGCACCAGTTAACTGGGGAATGATACAGGACTCCTTAAAACATATCTCTACCATATGAGGTTAAAAATCCAGGTCCTGCATCTATTTTGTTAAATGGTTCAAATTAAAGTATGAAGAACCCAGCTATCAGAAGGCCGAAATAGCTCAGTTGGGAGAGCGTTAGACTGAAGATCTAAAGGTCCCTGGTTCAATCCTGGGTTTCGGCACAGTTGAGAGGTTCCTTGCTTCTAACAAAATAGGTCTTGGAATCAGCTGTAGTACTTTTTCTCTATTCATCAAATTTTTTCCAACTGATCTACAACACAATCAATTTAGCATAGACTTTGCTTTATGTACTCCTTCTAAACTTGCTTCCACCTCTCTTACCTTCAGGTTTGACAATGAATATTTCCCATTCATGCTTTTTTGTAAAGTAAACTCTTGTCTGCATTACCTTCCACTTCCCCTTGAACACAGATGTCAGTAGTCAGATGACATTGCTTACCTACTCATGCCAAATATATCTGGGTAATATAGTGCTAGTCCATTCAGAGTTAAAAAAACAACTACCTAACCTGGATCCAAAAAATGCTATTTACCCATCTTACCAGTTAATTGCGGAATGATACAGGACTCCTTAAAACATATCTCTACCATATGAGGTTAAAAATCCAGGTCCTGCATCTATTTTGTTAAATGGTTTAAATTAAAGTATGAAGACCACAGCTATAAGCAGGCCGAAATAGCTCAGTTGGGAGAGCGTTAGACTGAAGATCTAAAGGTCCCTGGTTCAATCCTGGGTTTCGGCACAGTTGAGAGGTTCCTTGCTTCTAACAAAATAGGTCTTGGAATCAGCTGTAGTACTTTTTCTCTATTCATCAAATTTTTTCCAACTGATCTACAACACAATCAATTTAACATAGACTTTGCTTTATGTCCTCCTTCTAAACTTGCTTCCACCTCTCTTACCTTCAGGTTTGACAATGAATATTTCCCATTTCATGCTTTTTGGTAAAGTAAACTCTTGTCTGCATTACCTTCCACCTCCCCTTGAATACAGATGTCAGTAGTCAGATGACATTGCTTACCTACTCATGCCAAATATATCTGGGTAATATAGTGCTAGTCCATTCAGAGTTAAAAAAACAACTACCTAACCTGGATCCCAAAACTGCTATTTGCCCATTGCACCAGTTAATTGCGGAATGATACAGGACTCCTTAAAACATATCTCTACCATATGAGGTTAAAAATCCAGGTCCTGCATCTATTTTGTTAAATAGTTTAAATTAAAGTATGAAGACCACAGCTATAAGCAGGCCGCAATAGCTCAGTTGGGAGAGCGTTAGACTGAAGATCTAAAGGTCCCTGGTTCCATCCCGGGTTTCGGCACAGTTGAGAGGTTCCTTGCTTCTAACAAAATAGGTCTTGGAATCAGCTGTAGTACTTTTTTCTATATCAACATTTTTATCAACTGATCTACAAAATGATCAATTCAACATAGACTTTGCTTTCTGTCCTCCTTTTAAACTTTCTTCCACCTATCTTGCCTTCAGGTTTGACAATGAATGTTTCCCATTTCGTCCTTTTTTGTAAAGTAAACTCTTGTCTGCATCACATTCCACTTCCCCTTGAACACAGATGTCAGTAGTCAGATGACATTGCTTACCTACTCATGCCAAATATATCTAGGTAATATAGTGCTAGTCCATTCAGAGTTAAAAAAACAACTACCTAACCTGGATCCCAAAAATGCTATTTACCCATTGCACCAGTTAACTGGGGAATTATACAGGACTCCTTAAAACATATCTCTACCATATGAGGGTAAAAATCCAGGTCCTGCATCTATTTTGTTAAATCGTTTAAATTAAAGTATGAAGACCCCAGCTATAAGCAGGCCGAAATAGCTCAGTTGGGAGAGCGTTAGACTGAAGATCTAAAGGTCCCTGGTTCAATCCCGGGTTTCGGCACAGTTGAGAGGTTCCTTGCTTCTAACAAAATAGGTCTTGGAATCAGCTGTAGTACTTTTTCTCTATTCATCAAATTTTTTCCAACTGATCTACAACACAATCAATTTAACATAGACTTTGCTTTTATGTCCTCCTTCTAAACTTGCTTCCACCTCTCTTACCTTCAGGTTTGACAATGAATATTTCCCATTTCATGCTTTTTTGTAAAGTAAACTCTTGTCTGCATTACCTTCCACCTCCCCTTGAATACAGATGTCAGTAGTCAGATGACATTGCTTACCTACTCATGCCAAATATATCTGGGTAATATAGTGCTAGTCCATTCAGAGTTAAAAAAACAACTACCTAACCTGGATCCCAAAACTGCTATTTGCCCATTGCACCAGTTAATTGCGGAATGATACAGGACTCCTTAAAACATATCTCTACCATATGAGGTTAAAAATCCAGGTCCTGCATCTATTTTGTTAAATGGTTTAAATTAAAGTATGAAGACCACAGCTATAAGCAGGCTGAAATAGCTCAGTTGGGAGAGCGTTAGACTGAAGATCAAAAAGTCCCTGGTTCCATCCCGGGTTTCGGCACAGTTGAGAGGTTCCTTGCTTCTAACAAAATAGGTCTTGGAATCAGCTGTAGTACTTTTTTCTCTATCAACATTTTTATCAACTGATCTACAAAATGATCAATTCAACATAGACTTTGCTTTCTGTCCTCCTTTTAAACTTTCTTCCACCTATCTTGCCTTCAGGTTTGACAATGAATGTTTCCCATTTCGTCCTTTTTTGTAAAGTAAACTCTTGTCTGCATCACATTCCACTTCCCCTTGAACACAGATGTCAGTAGTCAGATGACATTGCTTACCTACTCACGCCAAATATATCTAGGTAATATAGTGCTAGTCCATTCAGAGTTAAAAAAACAACTACCTAACCTGGATCCAAAAAATGCTATTTACCCATCTTACCAGTTAATTGCGGAATGATACAGGACTCCTTAAAACATATCTCTACCATATGAGGTTAAAAATCCAGGTCCTGCATCTATTTTGTTAAATGGTTTAAATTAAAGTATGAAGACCACAGCTATAAGCAGGCCGAAATAGCTCAGTTGGGAGAGCGTTAGACTGAAGATCTAAAGGTCCCTGGTTCAATCCCGGGTTTCGGCACAGTTGAGAGGTTCCTTGCTTCTAACAAAATAGGTCTTGGAATCAGCTGTAGTACTTTTTCTCTATTCATCAAATTTTTTCCAACTGATCTACAACACAATCAATTTAACATAGACTTTGCTTTATGTCCTCCTTCTAAACTTGCTTCCACCTCTCTTACCTTCAGGTTTGACAATGAATATTTCCCATTTCATGCTTTTTTGTAAAGTAAACTCTTGTCTGCATTACCTTCCACCTCCCCTTGAATACAGATGTCAGTAGTCAGATGACATTGCTTACCTACTCATGCCAAATATATCTGGGTAATATAGTGCTAGTCCATTCAGAGTTAAAAAAACAACTACCTAACCTGGATCCCAAAACTGCTATTTGCCCATTGCACCAGTTAATTGCGGAATGATACAGGACTCCTTAAAACATATCTCTACCATATGAGGTTAAAAATCCAGGTCCTGCATCTATTTTGTTAAATAGTTTAAATTAAAGTATGAAGACCACAGGTAGAAGCAGGCCGCAATAGCTCAGTTGGGAGAGCGTTAGACTGAAGATCTAAAGGTCCCTGGTTCCATCCCGAGTTTCGGCACAGTTGAGAGGTTCCTTGCTTCTAACAAAATAGGTCTTGGAATCAGCTGTAGTACTTTTTTCTCTATCAACATTTTTATCAACTGATCTACAAAATGATCAATTCAACATAGACTTTGCTTTCTGTCCTCCTTTTAAACTTTCTTCCACCTATCTTGCCTTCAGGTTTGACAATGAATGTTTCCCATTTCATCCTTTTTTGTAAAGTAAACTCTTGTCTGCATCACATTCCACTTCCCCTTGAACACAGATGTCAGTAGTCAGATGACATTGCTTACCTACTCATGCCAAATATATCTAGGTAATATAGTGCTAGTCCATTCAGAGTTAAAAAAACAACTACCTAACCTGGATCCCAAAAATGCTATTTACCCATTGCACCAGTTAACTGGGGAATTATACAGGACTCCTTAAAACATATATCTACCATATGAGGGTAAAAATCCAGGTCCTGCATCTATTTTGTTAAATCGTTTAAATTAAAGTATGAAGACCCCAGCTATAAGCAGGCCGAAATAGCTCAGTTGGGAGAGCGTTAGACTGAAGATCTAAAGGTCCCTGGTTCAATCCTGGGTTTCGGCACAGTTGAGAGGTTCCTTGCTTCTAACAAAATAGGTCTTGGAATCAGCTGTAGTACTTTTTCTCTATTCATCAAATTTTTTCCAACTGATCTACAACACAATCAATTTAACATAGACTTTGCTTTATGTCCTCCTTCTGAACTTGCTTCCACCTCTCTTACCTTCAGGTTTGACAATGAATATTTCCCATTTCATGCTTTTTTGTAAAGTAAACTCTTGTCTGCATTACCTTCCACCTCCCCTTGAATACAGATGTCAGTAGTCAGATGACATTGCTTACCTACTCATGCCAAATATATCTGGGTAATATAGTGCTAGTCCATTCAGAGTTAAAAAAACAACTACCTAACCTGGATCCCAAAACTGCTATTTGCCCATTGCACCAGTTAATTGCGGAATGATACAGGACTCCTTAAAACATATCTCTACCATATGAGGTTAAAAATCCAGGTCCTGCATCTATTTTGTTAAATGGTTTAAATTAAAGTATGAAGACCACAGATATAAGCAGGCCGCAATAGCTCAGTTGGGAGAGCGTTAGACTGAAGATCTAAAGGTCCCTGGTTCAATCCCGGGTTTCGGCACAGTTGAGAGGTTCCTTGCTTCTAACAAAATAGGTCTTGGAATCAGCTGTAGTACTTTTTTCTCTATCAACATTTTTATCAACTGATCTACAAAATGATCAATTCAACATAGACTTTGCTTTCTGTCCTCCTTTTAAACTTTCTTCCACCTATCTTGCCTTCAGGTTTGACGATGAATGTTTCCCATTTCGTCCTTTTTTGTAAAGTAAACTCTTGTCTGCATCACATTCCACTTCCCCTTGAACACAGATGTCAGTAGTCAGATGACATTGCTTACCTACTCATGCCAAATATATCTAGGTAATATAGTGCTAGTCCATTTCGAGTTAAAAAAACAACTACCTAACCTGGATCCCAAAAATGCTATTTACCCATTGCACCAGTTAACTGGGGAATGATACAGGACTCCTTAAAACATATCTCTACCATATGAGGTTAAAAATCCAGGTCCTGCATCTATTTTGTTAAATGGTTTAAATTAAAGTATGAAGACCACAGCTATAAGCAGGCCGAAATAGCTCAGTTGGGAGAGCGTTAGACTGAAAATCTAAAGGGCCCTGATTCAATCCCGGGTTTCGGCACAGTTGAGAGGTTCCTTGCTTCTAACAAAATAGGTCTTGGAATCAGCTGTAGTACTTTTTCTCTATTCATCAAATTTTTTCCAACTGATCTACAACACAATCAATTTAACATAGACTTTGCTTTATGTACTCCTTCTAAACTTGCTTCCACCTCTCTTACCTTCAGGTTTGACAATGAATATTTCCCATTTCATGCTTTTTTGTAAAGTAAACTCTTGTCTGCATTACCTTCCACTTCCCCTTGAACACAGATGTCAGTAGTCAGATGACATTGCTTACCTACTCATGCCAAATATATCTAGGTAATATAGTGCTAGTCCATTTCTAGTTAAAAAAACAACTACCTAACCTGGATCCCAAAAATGCTATTTACCCATTGCACCAGTTAACTGCGGAATGATACAGGACTCCTTAAAACATATCTCACCATATGAGGTTAAAAATCCAGGTCCTGCATCTATTTTGTTAAATGGTTTAAATTAAAGTATGAAGACCACAGCTATAAGCAGGCCAAAATAGCTAAGCTGGGAGAGCGTTAGACTGAAGATCTAAAGGTCCCTGGTTCAATCCTGGGTTTCGGCACAGTTGAGAGGTTCCTTGCTTCTAACAAAATAGGTCTTGGAATCAGCTGTAGTACTCTTATCTCTATCAACATTTTTATCAACTGATCTACAAAATGATCAATTCAACATAGACTTTGCTTTCTGTCCTCCTTTTAAACTTTCTTCCACCTATCTTGCCTTCAGGTTTGACTATGAATGTTTTCCATTTTGTCCTTTTTTGTAAAGTAAACTCTTGTCTGCATCACATTCCACTTCCCCTTGAACACAGATGTCAGTAGTCAGATGACATTGCTTACCTACTCATGCCAAATATATCTGGGTAATATAGTGCTTGTCCATTCAGAGTTAAAAAAACAACTACCTAACCTGGATCCCAAAAATGCTATTTACCCATTGCACCAGTTAACTGGGGAATGATACAGGACTCCTTAAAACATATCTCTACCATATGAGGTTAAAAATCCAGGTCCTGCATCTATTTTGGTAAATGGTTCAAATTAAAGTATGAAGACCCCAGCTATCAGAAGGCCGAAATAGCTCAGTTGGGAGAGCGTTAGACTGAAGATCTAAAGGTCCCTAGTTCAATCCCGGGATTCGGCACAGTTGAGAGGTTCCTTGCTTCTAACAAATAGGTCTTGGAATCAGCTGCAGTACTTTTTTCTCTATTAACATTTTTATCAACTGATCTACAAAATGATCAATTCAACATAGACTTTGCTTTCTGTCCTCCTTTTAAACTTTCTTCCACCTATCTTGCCTTCAGGTTTGACTATGAATGTTTTCCATTTCGTCCTTTTTTGTAAAGTAAACTCTTTTCTGCATCACATTCCACTTCCCCTTGAACACAGATGTCAGTAGTCAGATGACATTGCTTACCTACTCATGCCAAATATATCTGGGTAATATAGTGCTAGTCCATTCAGAGTTAAAAAAACAACTACCTAACCTGGATCCCAAAAATGCTATTTACCCATTGCACCAGTTAACTGGGGAATGATACAGGACTCCTTAAAACATATCTCTACCATATGAGGTTAAAAATCCAGGTCCTGCATCTATTTTGTTAAATGGTTTAAATTAAAGTATGAAGACCACATCTATAAGCAGGCTGCAATAGCTCAGTTGGGAGAGTGTTAGACTGAAGATCTAAAGGTCCCTGGTTCAATCCTGGGTTTCGGCACAGTTGAGAGGTTCCTTGCTTCTAACAAAATAGGTCTTGGAATCAGCTGTAGTACTTTTTCTCTATTCATCAAATTTTTTCCAACTGATCTACAACACAATCAATTTAACATAGACTTTGCTTTATGTCCTCCTTCTAAACTTGCTTCCACCTCTCTTACCTTCAGGTTTGACAATGAATATTTCCCATTTCATGCTTTTTGGTAAAGTAAACTCTTGTCTGCATTACCTTCCACCTCCCCTTGAATACAGATGTCAGTAGTCAGATGACATTGCTTACCTACTCATGCCAAATATATCTGGGTAATATAGTGCTAGTCCATTCAGAGTTAAAAAAACAACTACCTAACCTGGATC
Source organism: Lissotriton vulgaris (assembly GCF_964263255.1). Lineage (NCBI taxonomy): Eukaryota > Metazoa > Chordata > Amphibia > Caudata > Salamandridae > Lissotriton > Lissotriton vulgaris. Next base: position 1,530,769,554 of record NC_141696.1, on the reverse strand, counting down.
CCAAAACTGCTATTTGCCCATTGCACCAGTTAATTGCGGAATGATACAGGACTCCTTAAAACATATCTCTACCATATGAGGTTAAAAATCCAGGTCCTGCATCTATTTTGTTAAATAGTTTAAATTAAAGTATGAAGACCACAGCTATAAGCAGGCCGCAATAGCTCAGTTGGGAGAGCGTTAGACTGAAGATCTAAAGGTCCCTGGTTCCATCCCGGGTTTCGGCACAGTTGAGAGGTTCCTTGCTTCTAACAAAATAGGTCTTGGAATCAGCTGTAGTACTTTTTTCTATATCAACATTTTTATCAACTGATCTACAAAATGATCAATTCAACATAGACTTTGCTTTCTGTCCTCCTTTTAATTTTTCTTCCACCTATCTTGCCTTCAGGTTTGACAATGAATGTTTCCCATTTCGTCCTTTTTTGTAAAGTAAACTCTTGTCTGCATCACATTCCACTTCCCCTTGAACACAGATGTCAGTAGTCAGATGACATTGCTTACCTACTCATGCCAAATATATCTAGGTAATATAGTGCTAGTCCATTCAGAGTTAAAAAAACAACTACCTAACCTGGATCCCAAAAATGCTATTTACCCATTGCACCAGTTAACTGGGGAATTATACAGGACTCCTTAAAACATATCTCTACCATATGAGGGTAAAAATCCAGGTCCTGCATCTATTTTGTTAAATCGTTTAAATTAAAGTATGAAGACCCCAGCTATAAGCAGGCCGAAATAGCTCAGTTGGGAGAGCGTTAGACTGAAGATCTAAAGGTCCCTGGTTCAATCCCGGGTTTCGGCACAGTTGAGAGGTTCCTTGCTTCTAACAAAATAGGTCTTGGAATCAGCTGTAGTACTTTTTCTCTATTCATCAAATTTTTTCCAACTGATCTACAACACAATCAATTTAACATAGACTTTGCTTTTATGTCCTCCTTCTAAACTTGCTTCCACCTCTCTTACCTTCAGGTTTGACAATGAATATTTCCCATTTCATGCTTTTTTGTAAAGTAAACTCTTGTCTGCATTACCTTCCACCTCCCCTTGAATACAGATGTCAGTAGTCAGATGACATTGCTTACCTACTCATGCCAAATATATCTGGGTAATATAGTGCTAGTCCATTCAGAGTTAAAAAAACAACTACCTAACCTGGATCCCAAAACTGCTATTTGCCCATTGCACCAGTTAATTGCGGAATGATACAGGACTCCTTAAAACATATCTCTACCATATGAGGTTAAAAATCCAGGTCCTGCATCTATTTTGTTAAATGGTTTAAATTAAAGTATGAAGACCACAGCTATAAGCAGGCCGCAATAGCTCAGTTGGGAGAGCGTTAGACTGAAGATCTAAAGGTCCCTGGTTCAATCCTGGGTTTCGGCACAGTTGAGAGGTTCCTTGCTTCTAACAAAATAGGTCTTGGAATCAGCTGTAGTACTTTTTTCTCTATCAACATTTTTATCAACTAATCTACAAAATGATCAATTCAACATAGACTTTGCTTTCTGTCCTCCTTTTAAACTTTCTTCCACCTATCTTGCCTTCAGGTTTGACAATGAATGTTTCCCATTTCGTCCTTTTTTGTAAAGTAAACTCTTGTCTGCATCACATTCCACTTCCCCTTGAACACAGATGTCAGTAGTCAGATGACATTGCTTACCTACTCATGCCAAATATATCTAGGTAATATAGTGCTAGTCCATTTCGAGTTAAAAAAACAACTACCTAACCTGGATCCCAAAAATGCTATTTACCCATTGCACCAGTTAACTGGGGAATGATACAGGACTCCTTAAAACATATCTCTACCATATGAGGTTAAAAATCCAGGTCCTGCATCTATTTTGTTAAATGGTTTAAATTAAAGTATGAAGACCACAGCTATAAGCAGGCCGAAATAGCTCAGTTGGGAGAGCGTTAGACTGAAAATCTAAAGGGCCCTGATTCAATCCCGGGTTTCGGCACAGTTGAGAGGTTCCTTGCTTCTAACAAAATAGGTCTTGGAATCAGCTGTAGTACTTTTTCTCTATTCATCAAATTTTTTCCAACTGATCTACAACACAATCAATTTAACATAGACTTTGCTTTATGTACTCCTTCTAAACTTGCTTCCACCTCTCTTACCTTCAGGTTTGACAATGAATATTTCCCATTTCATGCTTTTTTGTAAAGTAAACTCTTGTCTGCATTACCTTCCACTTCCCCTTGAACACAGATGTCAGTAGTCAGATGACATTGCTTACCTACTCATGCCAAATATATTTGGGTAATATAGTGCTAGTCCATTCAGAGTTAAAAAAACAACTACCTAACCTGGATCCCAAAAATGCTATTTACCCATTGCACCAGTTAATTGCGGAATGATACAGGACTCCTTAAAACATATCTCACCATATGAGGTTAAAAATCCAGGTCCTGCATCTATTTTGTTAAATGGTTCAAATTAAAGTATGAAGACCCCAGCTATCAGAAGGCCGAAATAGCTCAGTTGGGAGAGCGTTAGACTGAAGATCTAAAGGTCCCTGGTTCAATCCCGGGTTTCGGCACAGTTGAGAGGTTCCTTGCTTCTAACAAAATAGGTCTTGGAATCAGCTGTAGTACTTTTTCTCTATTCATCAAATTTTTTCCAACTGATCTACAACACAATCAATTTAACATAGACTTTGCTTTTATGTCCTCCTTCTAAACTTGCTTCCACCTCTCTTACCTTCAGGTTTGACAATGAATATTTCCCATTTCATGCTTTTTTGTAAAGTAAACTCTTGTCTGCATTACCTTCCACCTCCCCTTGAATACAGATGTCAGTAGTCAGATGACATTGCTTACCTACTCATGCCAAATATATCTGGGTAATATAGTGCTAGTCCATTCAGAGTTAAAAAAACAACTACCTAACCTGGATCCCAAAACTGCTATTTGCCCATTGCACCAGTTAATTGCGGAATGATACAGGACTCCTTAAAACATATCTCTACCATATGAGGTTAAAAATCCAGGTCCTGCATCTATTTTGTTAAATGGTTTAAATTAAAGTATGAAGACCACAGCTATAAGCAGGCTGAAATAGCTCAGTTGGGAGAGCGTTAGACTGAAGATCAAAAAGTCCCTGGTTCCATCCCGGGTTTCGGCACAGTTGAGAGGTTCCTTGCTTCTAACAAAATAGGTCTTGGAATCAGCTGTAGTACTTTTTTCTCTATCAACATTTTTATCAACTGATCTACAAAATGATCAATTCAACATAGACTTTGCTTTCTGTCCTCCTTTTAAACTTTCTTCCACCTATCTTGCCTTCAGGTTTGACAATGAATGTTTCCCATTTCGTCCTTTTTTGTAAAGTAAACTCTTGTCTGCATCACATTCCACTTCCCCTTGAACACAGATGTCAGTAGTCAGATGACATTGCTTACCTACTCACGCCAAATATATCTAGGTAATATAGTGCTAGTCCATTCAGAGTTAAAAAAACAACTACCTAACCTGGATCCAAAAAATGCTATTTACCCATCTTACCAGTTAATTGCGGAATGATACAGGACTCCTTAAAACATATCTCTACCATATGAGGTTAAAAATCCAGGTCCTGCATCTATTTTGTTAAATGGTTTAAATTAAAGTATGAAGACCACAGCTATAAGCAGGCCGAAATAGCTCAGTTGGGAGAGCGTTAGACTGAAGATCTAAAGGTCCCTGGTTCAATCCCGGGTTTCGGCACAGTTGAGAGGTTCCTTGCTTCTAACAAAATAGGTCTTGGAATCAGCTGTAGTACTTTTTCTCTATTCATCAAATTTTTTCCAACTGATCTACAACACAATCAATTTAACATAGACTTTGCTTTATGTCCTCCTTCTAAACTTGCTTCCACCTCTCTTACCTTCAGGTTTGACAATGAATATTTCCCATTTCATGCTTTTTTGTAAAGTAAACTCTTGTCTGCATTACCTTCCACCTCCCCTTGAATACAGATGTCAGTAGTCAGATGACATTGCTTACCTACTCATGCCAAATATATCTGGGTAATATAGTGCTAGTCCATTCAGAGTTAAAAAAACAACTACCTAACCTGGATCCCAAAACTGCTATTTGCCCATTGCACCAGTTAATTGCGGAATGATACAGGACTCCTTAAAACATATCTCTACCATATGAGGTTAAAAATCCAGGTCCTGCATCTATTTTGTTAAATAGTTTAAATTAAAGTATGAAGACCACAGGTAGAAGCAGGCCGCAATAGCTCAGTTGGGAGAGCGTTAGACTGAAGATCTAAAGGTCCCTGGTTCCATCCCGAGTTTCGGCACAGTTGAGAGGTTCCTTGCTTCTAACAAAATAGGTCTTGGAATCAGCTGTAGTACTTTTTTCTCTATCAACATTTTTATCAACTGATCTACAAAATGATCAATTCAACATAGACTTTGCTTTCTGTCCTCCTTTTAAACTTTCTTCCACCTATCTTGCCTTCAGGTTTGACAATGAATGTTTCCCATTTCATCCTTTTTTGTAAAGTAAACTCTTGTCTGCATCACATTCCACTTCCCCTTGAACACAGATGTCAGTAGTCAGATGACATTGCTTACCTACTCATGCCAAATATATCTAGGTAATATAGTGCTAGTCCATTCAGAGTTAAAAAAACAACTACCTAACCTGGATCCCAAAAATGCTATTTACCCATTGCACCAGTTAACTGGGGAATTATACAGGACTCCTTAAAACATATATCTACCATATGAGGGTAAAAATCCAGGTCCTGCATCTATTTTGTTAAATCGTTTAAATTAAAGTATGAAGACCCCAGCTATAAGCAGGCCGAAATAGCTCAGTTGGGAGAGCGTTAGACTGAAGATCTAAAGGTCCCTGGTTCAATCCTGGGTTTCGGCACAGTTGAGAGGTTCCTTGCTTCTAACAAAATAGGTCTTGGAATCAGCTGTAGTACTTTTTCTCTATTCATCAAATTTTTTCCAACTGATCTACAACACAATCAATTTAACATAGACTTTGCTTTATGTCCTCCTTCTGAACTTGCTTCCACCTCTCTTACCTTCAGGTTTGACAATGAATATTTCCCATTTCATGCTTTTTTGTAAAGTAAACTCTTGTCTGCATTACCTTCCACCTCCCCTTGAATACAGATGTCAGTAGTCAGATGACATTGCTTACCTACTCATGCCAAATATATCTGGGTAATATAGTGCTAGTCCATTCAGAGTTAAAAAAACAACTACCTAACCTGGATCCCAAAACTGCTATTTGCCCATTGCACCAGTTAATTGCGGAATGATACAGGACTCCTTAAAACATATCTCTACCATATGAGGTTAAAAATCCAGGTCCTGCATCTATTTTGTTAAATGGTTTAAATTAAAGTATGAAGACCACAGATATAAGCAGGCCGCAATAGCTCAGTTGGGAGAGCGTTAGACTGAAGATCTAAAGGTCCCTGGTTCAATCCCGGGTTTCGGCACAGTTGAGAGGTTCCTTGCTTCTAACAAAATAGGTCTTGGAATCAGCTGTAGTACTTTTTTCTCTATCAACATTTTTATCAACTGATCTACAAAATGATCAATTCAACATAGACTTTGCTTTCTGTCCTCCTTTTAAACTTTCTTCCACCTATCTTGCCTTCAGGTTTGACGATGAATGTTTCCCATTTCGTCCTTTTTTGTAAAGTAAACTCTTGTCTGCATCACATTCCACTTCCCCTTGAACACAGATGTCAGTAGTCAGATGACATTGCTTACCTACTCATGCCAAATATATCTAGGTAATATAGTGCTAGTCCATTTCGAGTTAAAAAAACAACTACCTAACCTGGATCCCAAAAATGCTATTTACCCATTGCACCAGTTAACTGGGGAATGATACAGGACTCCTTAAAACATATCTCTACCATATGAGGTTAAAAATCCAGGTCCTGCATCTATTTTGTTAAATGGTTTAAATTAAAGTATGAAGACCACAGCTATAAGCAGGCCGAAATAGCTCAGTTGGGAGAGCGTTAGACTGAAAATCTAAAGGGCCCTGATTCAATCCCGGGTTTCGGCACAGTTGAGAGGTTCCTTGCTTCTAACAAAATAGGTCTTGGAATCAGCTGTAGTACTTTTTCTCTATTCATCAAATTTTTTCCAACTGATCTACAACACAATCAATTTAACATAGACTTTGCTTTATGTACTCCTTCTAAACTTGCTTCCACCTCTCTTACCTTCAGGTTTGACAATGAATATTTCCCATTTCATGCTTTTTTGTAAAGTAAACTCTTGTCTGCATTACCTTCCACTTCCCCTTGAACACAGATGTCAGTAGTCAGATGACATTGCTTACCTACTCATGCCAAATATATCTAGGTAATATAGTGCTAGTCCATTTCGAGTTAAAAAAACAACTACCTAACCTGGATCCCAAAAATGCTATTTACCCATTGCACCAGTTAACTGCGGAATGATACAGGACTCCTTAAAACATATCTCACCATATGAGGTTAAAAATCCAGGTCCTGCATCTATTTTGTTAAATGGTTTAAATTAAAGTATGAAGACCACAGCTATAAGCAGGCCAAAATAGCTAAGCTGGGAGAGCGTTAGACTGAAGATCTAAAGGTCCCTGGTTCAATCCTGGGTTTCGGCACAGTTGAGAGGTTCCTTGCTTCTAACAAAATAGGTCTTGGAATCAGCTGTAGTACTCTTATCTCTATCAACATTTTTATCAACTGATCTACAAAATGATCAATTCAACATAGACTTTGCTTTCTGTCCTCCTTTTAAACTTTCTTCCACCTATCTTGCCTTCAGGTTTGACTATGAATGTTTTCCATTTTGTCCTTTTTTGTAAAGTAAACTCTTGTCTGCATCACATTCCACTTCCCCTTGAACACAGATGTCAGTAGTCAGATGACATTGCTTACCTACTCATGCCAAATATATCTGGGTAATATAGTGCTTGTCCATTCAGAGTTAAAAAAACAACTACCTAACCTGGATCCCAAAAATGCTATTTACCCATTGCACCAGTTAACTGGGGAATGATACAGGACTCCTTAAAACATATCTCTACCATATGAGGTTAAAAATCCAGGTCCTGCATCTATTTTGGTAAATGGTTCAAATTAAAGTATGAAGACCCCAGCTATCAGAAGGCCGAAATAGCTCAGTTGGGAGAGCGTTAGACTGAAGATCTAAAGGTCCCTAGTTCAATCCCGGGATTCGGCACAGTTGAGAGGTTCCTTGCTTCTAACAAATAGGTCTTGGAATCAGCTGCAGTACTTTTTTCTCTATTAACATTTTTATCAACTGATCTACAAAATGATCAATTCAACATAGACTTTGCTTTCTGTCCTCCTTTTAAACTTTCTTCCACCTATCTTGCCTTCAGGTTTGACTATGAATGTTTTCCATTTCGTCCTTTTTTGTAAAGTAAACTCTTTTCTGCATCACATTCCACTTCCCCTTGAACACAGATGTCAGTAGTCAGATGACATTGCTTACCTACTCATGCCAAATATATCTGGGTAATATAGTGCTAGTCCATTCAGAGTTAAAAAAACAACTACCTAACCTGGATCCCAAAAATGCTATTTACCCATTGCACCAGTTAACTGGGGAATGATACAGGACTCCTTAAAACATATCTCTACCATATGAGGTTAAAAATCCAGGTCCTGCATCTATTTTGTTAAATGGTTCAAATTAAAGTATGAAGAACCCAGCTATCAGAAGGCCGAAATAGCTCAGTTGGGAGAGCGTTAGACTGAAGATCTAAAGGTCCCTGGTTCAATCCTGGGTTTCGGCACAGTTGAGAGGTTCCTTGCTTCTAACAAAATAGGTCTTGGAATCAGCTGTAGTACTTTTTCTCTATTCATCAAATTTTTTCCAACTGATCTACAACACAATCAATTTAGCATAGACTTTGCTTTATGTACTCCTTCTAAACTTGCTTCCACCTCTCTTACCTTCAGGTTTGACAATGAATATTTCCCATTCATGCTTTTTTGTAAAGTAAACTCTTGTCTGCATTACCTTCCACTTCCCCTTGAACACAGATGTCAGTAGTCAGATGACATTGCTTACCTACTCATGCCAAATATATCTGGGTAATATAGTGCTAGTCCATTCAGAGTTAAAAAAACAACTACCTAACCTGGATCCAAAAAATGCTATTTACCCATCTTACCAGTTAATTGCGGAATGATACAGGACTCCTTAAAACATATCTCTACCATATGAGGTTAAAAATCCAGGTCCTGCATCTATTTTGTTAAATGGTTTAAATTAAAGTATGAAGACCACAGCTATAAGCAGGCCGAAATAGCTCAGTTGGGAGAGCGTTAGACTGAAGATCTAAAGGTCCCTGGTTCAATCCTGGGTTTCGGCACAGTTGAGAGGTTCCTTGCTTCTAACAAAATAGGTCTTGGAATCAGCTGTAGTACTTTTTCTCTATTCATCAAATTTTTTCCAACTGATCTACAACACAATCAATTTAACATAGACTTTGCTTTATGTCCTCCTTCTAAACTTGCTTCCACCTCTCTTACCTTCAGGTTTGACAATGAATATTTCCCATTTCATGCTTTTTGGTAAAGTAAACTCTTGTCTGCATTACCTTCCACCTCCCCTTGAATACAGATGTCAGTAGTCAGATGACATTGCTTACCTACTCATGCCAAATATATCTGGGTAATATAGTGCTAGTCCATTCAGAGTTAAAAAAACAACTACCTAACCTGGATCCCAAAACTGCTATTTGCCCATTGCACCAGTTAATTGCGGAATGATACAGGACTCCTTAAAACATATCTCTACCATATGAGGTTAAAAATCCAGGTCCTGCATCTATTTTGTTAAATAGTTTAAATTAAAGTATGAAGACCACAGCTATAAGCAGGCCGCAATAGCTCAGTTGGGAGAGCGTTAGACTGAAGATCTAAAGGTCCCTGGTTCCATCCCGGGTTTCGGCACAGTTGAGAGGTTCCTTGCTTCTAACAAAATAGGTCTTGGAATCAGCTGTAGTACTTTTTTCTATATCAACATTTTTATCAACTGATCTACAAAATGATCAATTCAACATAGACTTTGCTTTCTGTCCTCCTTTTAATTTTTCTTCCACCTATCTTGCCTTCAGGTTTGACAATGAATGTTTCCCATTTCGTCCTTTTTTGTAAAGTAAACTCTTGTCTGCATCACATTCCACTTCCCCTTGAACACAGATGTCAGTAGTCAGATGACATTGCTTACCTACTCATGCCAAATATATCTAGGTAATATAGTGCTAGTCCATTCAGAGTTAAAAAAACAACTACCTAACCTGGATCCCAAAAATGCTATTTACCCATTGCACCAGTTAACTGGGGAATTATACAGGACTCCTTAAAACATATCTCTACCATATGAGGGTAAAAATCCAGGTCCTGCATCTATTTTGTTAAATCGTTTAAATTAAAGTATGAAGACCCCAGCTATAAGCAGGCCGAAATAGCTCAGTTGGGAGAGCGTTAGACTGAAGATCTAAAGGTCCCTGGTTCAATCCCGGGTTTCGGCACAGTTGAGAGATTCCTTGCTTCTAACAAAATAGGTCTTGGAATCAGCTGTAGTACTTTTTCTCTATTCATCAAATTTTTTCCAACTGATCTACAACACAATCAATTTAACATAGACTTTGCTTTTATGTCCTCCTTCTAAACTTGCTTCCACCTCTCTTACCTTCAGGTTTGACAATGAATATTTCCCATTTCATGCTTTTTTGTAAAGTAAACTCTTGTCTGCATTACCTTCCACCTCCCCTTGAATACAGATGTCAGTAGTCAGATGACATTGCTTACCTACTCATGCCAAATATATCTGGGTAATATAGTGCTAGTCCATTCAGAGTTAAAAAAACAACTACCTAACCTGGATCCCAAAACTGCTATTTGCCCATTGCACCAGTTAATTGCGGAATGATACAGGACTCCTTAAAACATATCTCTACCATATGAGGTTAAAAATCCAGGTCCTGCATCTATTTTGTTAAATGGTTTAAATTAAAGTATGAAGACCACAGCTATAAGCAGGCCGCAATAGCTCAGTTGGGAGAGCGTTAGACTGAAGATCTAAAGGTCCCTGGTTCAATCCTGGGTTTCGGCACAGTTGAGAGGTTCCTTGCTTCTAACAAAATAGGTCTTGGAATCAGCTGTAGTACTTTTTTCTCTATCAACATTTTTATCAACTAATCTACAAAATGATCAATTCAACATAGACTTTGCTTTCTGTCCTCCTTTTAAACTTTCTTCCACCTATCTTGCCTTCAGGTTTGACAATGAATGTTTCCCATTTCGTCCTTTTTTGTAAAGTAAACTCTTGTCTGCATCACATTCCACTTCCCCTTGAACACAGATGTCAGTAGTCAGATGACATTGCTTACCTACTCATGCCAAATATATCTAGGTAATATAGTGCTAGTCCATTTCGAGTTAAAAAAACAACTACCTAACCTGGATCCCAAAAATGCTATTTACCCATTGCACCAGTTAACTGGGGAATGATACAGGACTCCTTAAAACATATCTCTACCATATGAGGTTAAAAATCCAGGTCCTGCATCTATTTTGTTAAATGGTTTAAATTAAAGTATGAAGACCACAGCTATAAGCAGGCCGAAATAGCTCAGTTGGGAGAGCGTTAGACTGAAAATCTAAAGGGCCCTGATTCAATCCCGGGTTTCGGCACAGTTGAGAGGTTCCTTGCTTCTAACAAAATAGGTCTTGGAATCAGCTGTAGTACTTTTTCTCTATTCATCAAATTTTTTCCAACTGATCTACAACACAATCAATTTAACATAGACTTTGCTTTATGTACTCCTTCTAAACTTGCTTCCACCTCTCTTACCTTCAGGTTTGACAATGAATATTTCCCATTTCATGCTTTTTTGTAAAGTAAACTCTTGTCTGCATTACCTTCCACTTCCCCTTGAACACAGATGTCAGTAGTCAGATGACATTGCTTACCTACTCATGCCAAATATATTTGGGTAATATAGTGCTAGTCCATTCAGAGTTAAAAAAACAACTACCTAACCTGGATCCCAAAAATGCTATTTACCCATTGCACCAGTTAATTGCGGAATGATACAGGACTCCTTAAAACATATCTCACCATATGAGGTTAAAAATCCAGGTCCTGCATCTATTTTGTTAAATGGTTTAAATTAAAGTATGAAGACCACAGCTATAAGCAGGCCAAAATAGCTAAGCTGGGAGAGCGTTAGACTGAAGATCTAAAGGTCCCTGGTTAAATCCCGGGTTTCGGCACAGTTGAGAGGTTCCTTGCTTCTAACAAAATAGGTCTTGCAATCAGCTGTAGTACTCTTTTCTCTATCAACATTTTTATCAACTGATCTACAAAATGATCAATTCAACATAGACTTTGCTTTCTGTCCTCCTTTTAAACTTTCTTCCACCTATCTTGCCTTCAGGTTTGACTATGAATGTTTTCCATTTTGTCCTTTTTTGTAAAGTAAACTCTTGTCTGCATCACATTCCACTTCCCCTTGAACACAGATGTCAGTAGTCAGATGACATTGCTTACCTACTCATGCCAAATATATCTGGGTAATATAGTGCTAGTCCATTCAGAGTTAAAAAAACAACTACCTAACCTGGATCCCAAAAATGCTATTTACCCATTGCACCAGTTAACTGGGGAATGATACAGGACTCCTTAAAACATATCTCTACCATATGAGGTTAAAAATCCAGGTCCTGCATCTATTTTGTTAAATGGTTCAAATTAAAGTATGAAGACCCCAGCTATCCGAAGGCCGAAATAGCTCAGTTGGCCGAGCGTTAGACTGAAGATCTAAAGGTCCCTGGTTCAATCCCGGGTTTCGGCACAGTTGAGAGGTTCCTTGCTTCTAACAAAATAGGTCTTGGGATCAGCTGTAGTTCTTTTTCTCTATTCATCAAATTTTTTCCAACTGATCTACAACACAATCAATTTAACATAGACTTTGCTTTATGTCCTCCTTCTAAACTTGCTTCCACCTCTCTTACCTTCAGGTTTGACAATGAATATTTCCCATTTCATGCTTTTTTGTAAAGTAAACTCTTGTCTGCATTACCTTCCACTTCCCCTTGAACACAGATGTCAGTAGTCAGATGACATTGCTTACCTACTCATGCCAAATATATCTGGGTAATATAGTGCTAGTCCATTCAGAGTTAAAAAAACAACTACCTAACCTGGATCCAAAAAATGCTATTTACCCATTGCACCAGTTAATTGCGGAATGATACAGGTCTCCTTAAAACATATCTCTACCATATGAGGTTAAAAATCCAGGTCCTGCATCTATTTTGTTAAATGGTTTAAATTAAAGTATGAAGACCACAGCTATAAGCAGGCCGAAATAGCTCAGTTGGGACAGCGTTAGACTGCAGATCTAAAGGTCCCTGGTTCAATCCCGGGTTTCGGCACAGTTGAGAGGTTCCTTGCTTCTAACAAAATAGGTCTTAGAATCAGCTGTAGTACTTTTTCTCTATTCATCAAATTTTTTCCAACTGATCTACAACACAATCAATTTAACATAAACTTTGCTTTATGACCTCCTTCTAAACTTGCTTCCACCTCTCTTACCTTCAGGTTTGACAATGAATATTTCCCATTTCATGCTTTTTTGTAAAGTAAACTCTTGTCTGCATTACCTTCCACCTCCCCTTGAATACAGATGTCAGTAGTCAGATGACATTGCTTACCTACTCATGCCAAATATATCTGGATCCCAAAAATGCTATTTACCCATTGCACCAGTTAATTGCGGAATGATATAGGACTCCTTAAAACATATCTCACCATATGAGGTTAAAAATCCAGGTCCTGCATCTATTTTGTTAAATGGTTTAAATTAAAGTATGAAGACCACAGCTATCAGAAGGCTGAAATAGCTCAGTTGGGAGAGCGTTAGACTGAAGATCTAAAGGTCCCTGGTTCAATACCGGGTTTCGGCACAGTTGAGAGGTTCCTTGCTTCTAACAAAATAGGTCTTGGAATAGGCTGTAGTACTTTTTTCTCTATCAACATTTTTATCAACTGATCTACAAAATGATCAATTCAACATAGACTTTGCTTTCTGTCCTCCTTTTAAACTTTCTTCCACCTATCTTGCCTTCAGGTTTGACTATGAATGTTTTCCATTTCGTCCTTTATTGTAAAGTAAACTCTTGTCTGCATCACATTCCACTTCCCCTTGAACACAGATGTCAGTAGTCAGATGACATTGCTTACCTACTCATGCCAAATATATCTGGGTAATATAGTGCTAGTCCATTCAGAGTTAAAAAAACAACTACCTAACCTGGATCCCAAAAATGCTATTTACCCATTGCACCAGTTAACTGGGGAATGATACAGGACTCCTTAAAACATAACCTACCATATGAGGTTAAAAATCCAGGTCCTGCATCTATTTTGTTAAATGGTTTAAATTAAAGTATGAAGACCACAGCTCTAAGCAGGCCGAAATAGCTCAGTTGGGCGAGCGTTAGACTGAAGATCTAAAGGTCCCTGGTTCAATCACGGGTTTCGGCACAGTTGAGAGGTTCCTTACTTCTAACAAAATAGGTCTTGGGATCAGCTGTAGTTCTTTTTCTCTATTCATTAAATTTTTTCCAACTGATCTACAACACAATCATTTTAACATAGACTTTGCTTTATGTCCTCCTTCTAAACTTGCTTCCACCTCTCTTACCTTCAGGTTTGACAATGAATATTTCCCATTTCATGCTTTTTTGTAAAGTAAACTCTTGTCTGCATTACCTTCCACTTCCCCTTGAACACAGATGTCAGTAGTCAGATTTCATTGCTTACCTACTCATGCCAAATATATCTGGGTAATATAGTGCTAGTCCATTCAGAGTTAAAAAAACAACTACCTAACCTGGATCCCAAAAATGCTATTTGCCCATTGCACCAGTTAATTGCGGAATGATACTTGACTCCTTAAAACATATCTCTACCATATGAGGTTAAAAATCCAGGTCCTGCATCTATTTTGTTAAATGGTTTAAATTAAAGTATGAAGACTACAGCTAGCAGGAGGCAGAAATAGCTCAGTTGGGAGAGCGTTAGACTGAAGATCTAAAGGTCCCTGGTTTAATCCCGGGTTTCGGCACTGTTGAGAGGTTCCTTGCTTCTCACAAAATAAGTCTTGGAATCAGCTGTAGTACTTTTTTCTCTATCAACATTTTTATCAACTGATCCACAAAATGACCAATTCAACATAGACTTTGCTTTCTGTCCTCCTTTTAAACTTTCTTCCACCTATCTTTCCTTCAGGTTTGACTATGAATGTTTCCCATTTCGTCCTTTTTTGTAAAGTAAACTCTTGTCTGCATCACATTCCACTTCCCCTTGAACACAGATGTCAGTAGTCAGATGACATTGCTTACCTACTCATGCCAAATATATCTGGGTAATATAATGCTAGTCCATTCAGAGTTAAAAAAACAACTACCTAACCTGGATCCCAAAAATGCTATTTACCCATTGCACCAGTTAACTGGGGAATGATACAGGACTCCTTAAAACATATCTCTACCATATGAGGTTGAAAATCCAGGTCCTGCATCTATTTTGTTAAATGGTTCAAATTAAAGTATGAAGACCCCAGCTATCAGAAGGCCAAAATAGCTCGGTTGGGAGAGAGTTAGACTGAAGATCTAAAGGTCCCTAGTTCAATCCCGGGTTTCGGCACAGTTGAGAGGTTCCTTGCTTCTAACAAAATAGGTCTTGGAATCAGCTGTAGTACTTTTTCTCTATTCATCAAATTTTTTCCAACTGATCTACAACACAATCAATTTAACATAGACTTTGCTTTATGTCCTCCTTCTAAACTTGCTTCCACCTCTCTTACCTTCAGGTTTGACAATGAATATTTCCCATTTCATGCTTTTTTGTAAAGTAAACTCTTGTCTGCATTACCTTCCACTTCCCCTTGAACACAGATGTCAGTAGTCAGATGTCATTGCTTACCTACTCATGCCAAATATATCTGGGTAATATAGTGCTAGTCCATTCAGAGTTAAAAAAACAACTACCTAACCTGGATCCCAAAAATGCTATTTGCCCATTGCACCAGTTAATTGCGGAATGATACATGACTCCTTAAAACATATCTCTACCATATGAGGTTAAAAATCCAGGTCCTGCATCTATTTTGTTAAATGGTTTAAATTAAAGTATGAAGACTACAGCTAGCAGGAGGCAGAAATAGCTCAGTTGGGAGAGCGTTAGACTGAAGATCTAAAGGTCCCTGGTTTAATCCCGGGTTTCGGCACTGTTGAGAGGTTCCTTGCTTCTCACAAAATAAGTCTTGGAATCAGCTGTAGTACTTTTTTCTCTATCAACATTTTTATCAACTGATCCACAAAATGACCAATTCAACATAGACTTTGCTTTCTGTCCTCCTTTTAAACTTTCTTCCACCTATCTTTCCTTCAGGTTTGACTATGAATGTTTCCCATTTCGTCCTTTTTTGTAAAGTAAACTCTTGTCTGCATCACATTCCACTTCCCCTTGAACACAGATGTCAGTAGTCAGATGACATTGCTTACCTACTCATGCCAAATATATCTGGGTAATATAATGCTAGTCCATTCAGAGTTAAAAAAACAACTACCTAACCTGGATCCCAAAAATGCTATTTACCCATTGCACCAGTTAACTGGGGAATGATACAGGACTCCTTAAAACATATCTCTACCATATGAGGTTAAAAATCCAGGTCCTGCATCTATTTTGTTAAATGGTTCAAATTAAAGTATGAAGACCCCAGCTATCAGAAGGCCAAAATAGCTCGGTTGGGAGAGCGTTAGACTGAAGATCTAAAGGTCCCTAGTTCAATCCCGGGTTTCGGCACAGTTGAGAGGTTCCTTGCTTCTAACAAAATAGGTCTTGGAATCAGCTGTAGTACTTTTTCTCTATTCATCAAATTTTTTCCAACTGATCTACAACACAATCAATTTAACATAGACTTTGCTTTATGTCCTCCTTCTAAACTTGCTTCCACCTCTCTTACCTTCAGGTTTGACTATGAATATTTCCCATTTCCTGCTTTTTTGTAAAGTAAACTCTTGTCTGCATTACCTTCCACCTCCCCTTGAATACAGATGTCAGTAGTCAGATGACATTGCTTACCTACTCATGCCAAATATATCTGGGTTAATATAGTGCTAGTCCATTCAGAGTTAAAAAAACAACTACCTAACCTGGATCCCAAAACTGCTATTTGCCCATTGCACCAGTTAATTGCGGAATGATACAGGACTCCTTAAAACATATCTCTACCATATGAGGTTAAAAATCCAGGTCCTGCATCTATTTTGTTAAATGGTTTAAATTAAAGTATGAAGACCACAGCTATAAGCAGGCCGCAATAGCTCAGTTGGGAGAGCGTTAGACTGAAGATCTAAAGGTCCCTGGTTCAATCCCGGGTTTCTGCACAGTTGAGAGGTTCCTTGCTTCTAACAAAATAGGTCTTGGAATCAGCTGTAGTACTTTTTTCTCTATCAACATTTTTATCAACTGATCTACAAAATGATCAATTCAACATAGACTTTGCTTTCTGTCCTCCTTTTAAACTTTCTTCCACCTATCTTGCCTTCAGGTTTGACAATTAATGTTTCCCATTTCGTCCTTTTTTGTAAAGTAAATTCTTGTCTGCATCACATTCCACTTCCCCTTGAACACAGATGTCAGTAGTCAGATGACATTGCTTACCTACTCATGCCAAATATATCTAGGTAATATAGTGCTAGTCCATTCAGAGTTATAAAAACAACTACCTAACCTGGATCCCAAAAATGCTATTTACCCATTGCACCAGTTAACTGGGGAATGATACAGGACTCCTTAAAACATATCTCTACCATATGAGGTTAAAAATCCAGGTCCTGCATCTAGGATGCCTTCTGATCTTGCTTCTCCTTTTATCCGTCTTCAGGGCGGGCGTAAACCCGCCCCTGCCTGCCCCAAGGGCGTGGCCAGCCGCGTCAGTGTCTAGGCCAACCCACTCTAGGGCGGGAACAGGCGCGCCCCGGCTACGCCGCTTCGGGCATACCAGCCGAGACTCGCCTCCCGCCCAAGATGGCTTCCCGGGGGGATCGTGGTACTCCGCCATACGTTCGGGGGGACCGAGTGGTCGCCCCTTTCCAAAAAACAACTACCTAACCTGGATCCCAAAACTGCTATTTGCCCATTGCACCAGTTAATTGCGGAATGATACAGGACTCCTTAAAACATATTTCTACCATATGAGGTTAAAAATCCAGGTCCTGCATCTATTTTGTTAAATGGTTTAAATTAAAGTATGAAGACCACAGCTATAAGCAGGCCGCAATAGCTCAGTTGGGAGAGCGTTAGACTGAAGATCTAAAGGTCCCTGGTTCAATCCCGGGTTTCTGCACAGTTGAGAGGTTCCTTGCTTCTAACAAAATAGGTCTTGGAATAAGCTGTAGTACTTTTTTCTCTATTAACATTTTTATCAACTGATCTACAAAATGATCAATTCAACATAGACTTTGCTTTCTGTCCTCTTTTTAAACTTTCTTCCACCTATCTTGCCTTCAGGTTTGACAATGAATGTTTCCCATTTCGTCCTTTTTTGTAAAGTAAACTCTTGTCTGCATCACATTCCACTTCCCCTTGAACACAGATGTCAGTAGTCAGATGACATTGCTTACCTACTCATGCCAAATATATCTAGGTAATATAGTGCTAGTCCATTCAGAGTTAAAAAACAACTACCTAACCTGGATCCCAAAAATGCTATTTACCCATTGCACCAGTTAATTGCGGAATGATACAGGACTCCTTAAAACATATCTCACCATATGAGGTTAAAAATCCAGGTCCTGCATCTATTTTGTTAAATGGTTTAAATTAAAGTATGAAGACCGCAGCTATAAGCAGGCCGAAATAGCTAAGTTGGGAGAGCGTTAGACTGAAGATCTAAAGGTCCCTGGTTCAATCCCGGGTTTCGGCACAGTTGAGAGGTTCCTTGCTTTTAACATAATAGGTCTTGGAATCAGCTGTAGTACTTTTTTCTCTATCAACATTTTTATCAACTGATCTACAAAATGATCAATTCAACATAGACTTTGCTTTCTGTCCTCCTTTTAAACTTTCTTCCACCTATCTTGCCTTCAGGTTTGACTATGAATGTTTTCCATTTCGTCCTTTTTTGTAAAGTAAACTCTTGTCTGCATCACATTCCACTTCCCCTTGAACACAGATGTCAGTAGTCAGATGACATTGCTTACCTACTCATGCCAAATATATCTGGGTAATATAGTGCTAGTCCATTAAGAGTTAAAAAAACAACTACCTAACCTGGATCCAAAAAATGCTATTTACCCATCTTACCAGTTAATTGCGGAATGATACAGGACTCCTTAAAACATATCTCTACCATATGAGGTTAAAAATCCAGGTCCTGCATCTATTTTGTTAAATGGTTTAAATTAAAGTATGAAGACCACAGCTATAAGCAGGCCGAAATAGCTCAGTTGGGAGAGCGTTAGACTGAAGATCTAAAGGTCCCTGGTTCAATCCCGGGTTTCGGCACAGTTGAGAGGTTCCTTGCTTCTAACAAAATAGGTCTTGGAATCAGCTGTAGTACTTTTTCTCTATTCATCAAATTTTTTCCAACTGATCTACAACACAATCAATTTAACATAGACTTTGCTTTATGTACTCCTTCTAAACTTGCTTCCACCTCTCTTACCTTCAGGTTTGACAATGAATATTTCCCATTTCATGCTTTTTTGTAAAGTAAACTCTTGTCTGCATTACCTTCCACTTCCCCTTGAACACAGATGTCAGTAGTCAGATGACATTGCTTACCTACTCATGCCAAATATATCTGGGTAATATAGTGCTAGTCCATTAAGAGTTAAAAAAACAACTACCTAACCTGGATCCAAAAAATGCTATTTACCCATCTTACCAGTTAATTGCGGAATGATACAGGACTCCTTAAAACATATCTCTACCATATGAGGTTAAAAATCCAGGTCCTGCATCTATTTTGTTAAATGGTTTAAATTAAAGTATGAAGACCACAGCTATAAGCAGGCCGAAATAGCTCAGTTGGGAGAGCGTTAGACTGAAGATCTAAAGGTCCCTGGTTCAATCCCGGGTTTCGGCACAGTTGAGAGGTTCCTTGCTTCTAACAAAATAGGTCTTGGAATCAGCTGTAGTACTTTTTCTCTATTCATCAAATTTTTTCCAACTGATCTACAACACAATCAATTTAACATAGACTTTGCTTTATGTCCTCCTTCTAAACTTGCTTCCACCTCTCTTACCTTCAGGTTTGACAATGAATATTTCCCATTTCATGCTTTTTTGTAAAGTAAACTCTTGTCTGCATTACCTTCCACCTCCCCTTGAATACAGATGTCAGTAGTCAGATGACATTGCTTACCTACTCATGCCAAATATATCTGGGTAATATAGTGCTAGTCCATTCAGAGTTAAAAAAACAACTACCTAACCTGGATCCCAAAACTGCTATTTGCCCATTGCACCAGTTAATTGCGGAATAATACAGGACTCCTTAAAACATATCTCTACCATATGAGGTTAAAAATCCAGGTCCTGCATCTATTTTGTTAAATGGTTTAAATTAAAGTATGAAGACCACAGATATAAGCAGGCCGCAATAGCTCAGTTGGGAGAGCGTTAGACTGAAGATCTAAAGGTCCCTGGTTCAATCCCGGGTTTCGGCACAGTTGAGAGGTTCCTTGCTTCTAACAAAATAGGTCTTGGAATCAGCTGTAGTACTTTTTTCTCTATCAACATTTTTATCAACTGATCTACAAAATGATCAATTCAACATAGACTTTGCTTTCTGTCCTCCTTTTAAACTTTCTTCCACCTATCTTGCCTTCAGGTTTGACAATGAATGTTTCCCATTTCGTCCTTTTTTGTAAAGTAAACTCTTGTCTGCATCACATTCCACTTCCCCTTGAACACAGATGTCAGTAGTCAGATGACATTGCTTACCTACTCATGCCAAATATATCTAGGTAATATAGTGCTAGTCCATTTCGAGTTAAAAAAACAACTACCTAACCTGGATCCCAAAAATGCTATTTACCCATTGCACCAGTTAACTGGGGAATGATACAGGACTCCTTAAAACATATCTCTACCATATGAGGTTAAAAATCCAGGTCCTGCATCTATTTTGTTAAATGGTTTAAATTAAAGTATGAAGACCACAGCTATAAGCAGGCCGAAATAGCTCAGTTGGGAGAGCGTTAGACTGAAAATCTAAAGGGCCCTGATTCAATCCCGGGTTTCGGCACAGTTGAGAGGTTCCTTGCTTCTAACAAAATAGGTCTTGGAATCAGCTGTAGTACTTTTTCTCTATTCATCAAATTTTTTCCAACTGATCTACAACACAATCAATTTAACATAGACTTTGCTTTATGTACTCCTTCTAAACTTGCTTCCACCTCTCTTACCTTCAGGTTTGACAATGAATATTTCCCATTTCATGCTTTTTTGTAAAGTAAACTCTTGTCTGCATTACCTTCCACTTCCCCTTGAACACAGATGTCAGTAGTCAGATGACATTGCTTACCTACTCATGCCAAATATATCTGGGTAATATAGTGCTAGTCCATTCAGAGTTAAAAAAACAACTACCTAACCTGGATCCCAAAAATGCTATTTACCCATTGCACCAGTTAATTGCGGAATGATACAGGGCTCCTTAAAACATATCTCACCATATGAGGTTAAAAATCCAGGTCCTGCATCTATTTTGTTAAATGGTTTAAATTAAAGTATGAAGACCACAGCTATAAGCAGGCCAAAATAGCTAAGCTGGGAGAGCGTTAGACTGAAGATCTAAAGGTCCCTGGTTCAATCCTGGGTTTCGGCACAGTTGAGAGGTTCCTTGCTTCTAACAAAATAGGTCTTGGAATCAGCTGTAGTACTCTTATCTCTATCAACATTTTTATCAACTGATCTACAAAATGATCAATTCAACATAGACTTTGCTTTCTGTCCTCCTTTTAAACTTTCTTCCACCTATCTTGCCTTCAGGTTTGACTATGAATGTTTTCCATTTTGTCCTTTTTTGTAAAGTAAACTCTTGTCTGCATCACATTCCACTTCCCCTTGAACACAGATGTCAGTAGTCAGATGACATTGCTTACCTACTCATGCCAAATATATCTGGGTAATATAGTGCTTGTCCATTCAGAGTTAAAAAAACAACTACCTAACCTGGATCCCAAAAATGCTATTTACCCATTGCACCAGTTAACTGGGGAATGATACAGGACTCCTTAAAACATATCTCTACCATATGAGGTTAAAAATCCAGGTCCTGCATCTATTTTGGTAAATGGTTCAAATTAAAGTATGAAGACCCCAGCTATCAGAAGGCCGAAATAGCTCAGTTGGGAGAGCGTTAGACTGAAGATCTAAAGGTCCCTGGTTCAATCCCGGGATTCGGCACAGTTGAGAGGCTCCTTGCTTCTAACAAATAGGTCTTGGAATCAGCTGTAGTACTTTTTTCTCTATTAACATTTTTATCAACTGATCTACAAAATGATCAATTCAACATAGACTTTGCTTTCTGTCCTCCTTTTAAACTTTCTTCCACCTATCTTGCCTTCAGGTTTGACTATGAATGTTTTCCATTTCGTCCTTTTTTGTAAAGTAAACTCTTGTCTGCATCACATTCCACTTCCCCTTGAACACAAATGTCAGTAGTCAGATGACATTGCTTACCTACTCATGCCAAATATATCTGGGTAATATAGTGCTAGTCCATTCAGAGTTAAAAAAACAACTACCTAACCTGGATCCCAAAAATGCTATTTACCCATTGCACCAGTTAACTGGGGAATGATACAGGACTCCTTAAAACATATCTCTACCATATGAGGTTAAAAATCCAGGTCCTGCATCTATTTTGTTAAATGGTTCAAATTAAAGTATGAAGACCCCAGCTATCAGAAGGCCGAAATAGCTCAGTTGGGAGAGCGTTAGACTGAAGATTTAAAGGTCCCTGGTTCAATCCCGGGTTTCGGCACAGTAGAGAGGTTCCTTGCTTCTAACAAAATAGGTCTTGGAATCAGCTGTAGTACTTTTTCTCTATTCATCAAATTTTTTCCAACTGATCTACAACACAATCAATTTAACATAGACTTTGCTTTATGTACTCCTTCTAAACTTGCTTCCACCTCTCTTACCTTCAGGTTTGACAATGAATATTTCCCATTTCATGCTTTTTTGTAAAGTAAACTCTTGTCTGCATTACCTTCCACTTCCCCTTGAACACAGATGTCAGTAGTCAGATGACATTGCTTACCTACTCATGCCAAATATATCTGGGTAATATAGTGCTAGTCCATTAAGAGTTAAAAAAACAACTACCTAACCTGGATCCAAAAAATGCTATTTACCCATCTTACCAGTTAATTGCGGAATGATACAGGACTCCTTAAAACATATCTCTACCATATGAGGTTAAAAATCCAGGTCCTGCATCTATTTTGTTAAATGGTTTAAATTAAAGTATGAAGACCACAGCTATAAGCAGGCCGAAATAGCTCAGTTGGGAGAGCGTTAGACTGAAGATCTAAAGGTCCCTGGTTCAATCCCGGGTTTCGGCACAGTTGAGAGGTTCCTTGCTTCTAACAAAATAGGTCTTGGAATCAGCTGTAGTACTTTTTCTCTATTCATCAAATTTTTTCCAACTGATCTACAACACAATCAATTTAACATAGACTTTGCTTTATGTCCTCCTTCTAAACTTGCTTCCACCTCTCTTACCTTCAGGTTTGACAATGAATATTTCCCATTTCATGCTTTTTTGTAAAGTAAACTCTTGTCTGCATTACCTTCCACCTCCCCTTGAATACAGATGTCAGTAGTCAGATGACATTGCTTACCTACTCATGCCAAATATATCTGGGTAATATAGTGCTAGTCCATTCAGAGTTAAAAAAACAACTACCTAACCTGGATCCCAAAACTGCTATTTGCCCATTGCACCAGTTAATTGCGGAATAATACAGGACTCCTTAAAACATATCTCTACCATATGAGGTTAAAAATCCAGGTCCTGCATCTATTTTGTTAAATGGTTTAAATTAAAGTATGAAGACCACAGATATAAGCAGGCCGCAATAGCTCAGTTGGGAGAGCGTTAGACTGAAGATCTAAAGGTCCCTGGTTCAATCCCGGGTTTCGGCACAGTTGAGAGGTTCCTTGCTTCTAACAAAATAGGTCTTGGAATCAGCTGTAGTACTTTTTTCTCTATCAACATTTTTATCAACTGATCTACAAAATGATCAATTCAACATAGACTTTGCTTTCTGTCCTCCTTTTAAACTTTCTTCCACCTATCTTGCCTTCAGGTTTGACAATGAATGTTTCCCATTTCGTCCTTTTTTGTAAAGTAAACTCTTGTCTGCATCACATTCCACTTCCCCTTGAACACAGATGTCAGTAGTCAGATGACATTGCTTACCTACTCATGCCAAATATATCTAGGTAATATAGTGCTAGTCCATTTCGAGTTAAAAAAACAACTACCTAACCTGGATCCCAAAAATGCTATTTACCCATTGCACCAGTTAACTGGGGAATGATACAGGACTCCTTAAAACATATCTCTACCATATGAGGTTAAAAATCCAGGTCCTGCATCTATTTTGTTAAATGGTTTAAATTAAAGTATGAAGACCACAGCTATAAGCAGGCCGAAATAGCTCAGTTGGGAGAGCGTTAGACTGAAAATCTAAAGGGCCCTGATTCAATCCCGGGTTTCGGCACAGTTGAGAGGTTCCTTGCTTCTAACAAAATAGGTCTTGGAATCAGCTGTAGTACTTTTTCTCTATTCATCAAATTTTTTCCAACTGATCTACAACACAATCAATTTAACATAGACTTTGCTTTATGTACTCCTTCTAAACTTGCTTCCACCTCTCTTACCTTCAGGTTTGACAATGAATATTTCCCATTTCATGCTTTTTTGTAAAGTAAACTCTTGTCTGCATTACCTTCCACTTCCCCTTGAACACAGATGTCAGTAGTCAGATGACATTGCTTACCTACTCATGCCAAATATATCTGGGTAATATAGTGCTAGTCCATTCAGAGTTAAAAAAACAACTACCTAACCTGGATCCCAAAAATGCTATTTACCCATTGCACCAGTTAATTGCGGAATGATACAGGGCTCCTTAAAACATATCTCACCATATGAGGTTAAAAATCCAGGTCCTGCATCTATTTTGTTAAATGGTTTAAATTAAAGTAGGAAGACCACAGCTATAAGCAGGCCAAAATAGCTAAGCTGGGAGAGCGTTAGACTGAAGATCTAAAGGTCCCTGGTTCAATCCTGGGTTTCGGCACAGTTGAGAGGTTCCTTGCTTCTAACAAAATAGGTCTTGGAATCAGCTGTAGTACTCTTATCTCTATCAACATTTTTATCAACTGATCTACAAAATGATCAATTCAACATAGACTTTGCTTTCTGTCCTCCTTTTAAACTTTCTTCCACCTATCTTGCCTTCAGGTTTGACTATGAATGTTTTCCATTTTGTCCTTTTTTGTAAAGTAAACTCTTGTCTGCATCACATTCCACTTCCCCTTGAACACAGATGTCAGTAGTCAGATGACATTGCTTACCTACTCATGCCAAATATATCTGGGTAATATAGTGCTTGTCCATTCAGAGTTAAAAAAACAACTACCTAACCTGGATCCCAAAAATGCTATTTACCCATTGCACCAGTTAACTGGGGAATGATACAGGACTCCTTAAAACATATCTCTACCATATGAGGTTAAAAATCCAGGTCCTGCATCTATTTTGGTAAATGGTTCAAATTAAAGTATGAAGACCCCAGCTATCAGAAGGCCGAAATAGCTCAGTTGGGAGAGCGTTAGACTGAAGATCTAAAGGTCCCTGGTTCAATCCCGCGATTCGGCACAGTTGAGAGGCTCCTTGCTTCTAACAAATAGGTCTTGGAATCAGCTGTAGTACTTTTTTCTCTATTAACATTTTTATCAACTGATCTACAAAATGATCAATTCAACATAGACTTTGCTTTCTGTCCTCCTTTTAAACTTTCTTCCACCTATCTTGCCTTCAGGTTTGACTATGAATGTTTTCCATTTCGTCCTTTTTTGTAAAGTAAACTCTTGTCTGCATCACATTCCACTTCCCCTTGAACACAGATGTCAGTAGTCAGATGACATTGCTTACCTACTCATGCCAAATATATCTGGGTAATATAGTGCTAGTCCATTCAGAGTTAAAAAAACAACTACCTAACCTGGATCCCAAAAATGCTATTTACCCATTGCACCAGTTAACTGGGGAATGATACAGGACTCCCTAAAACATATCTCTACCATATGAGGTTAAAAATCCAGGTCCTGCATCTATTTTGTTAAATGGTTCAAATTAAAGTATGAAGACCCCAACTATCAGAAGGCCGAAATAGCTCAGTTGGGAGAGCGTTAGACTGAAGATCTAAAGGTCCCTGGTTCAATCCTGGGTTTCGGCACAGTTGAGAGGTTCCTTGCTTCTGACAAATAGGTCTTGGAATCAGCTGTAGTACTTTTTTCTCTATTAACATTTTTATCAACTGATCTACAAAATGATCAATTCAACATAGACTTTGCTTTCTGTCCTCCTTTTAAACTTTCTTCCACCTATCTTGCCTTCAGGTTTGACTATGAATGTTTTCCATTTCGTCCTTTTTTGTAAAGTAAACTCTTGTCTGCATCACATTCCACTTCCCCTTGAACACAGATGTCAGTAGTCAGATGACATTGCTTACCTACTCATGCCAAATATATCTGGGTAATATAGTGCTAGTCCATTCAGAGTTAAAAAAACAACTACCTAACATGGATCCCAAAAATGCTATTTACCCATTGCACAAGTTAACTGGGGAATGATACAGGACTCCTTAAAACATATCTCTACCATATGAGGTTAAAAATCCAGGTCCTGCATCTATTTTGTTAAATGGTTCAAATTAAAGTATGAAGACCCCAGCTATCAGAAGGCCGAAATAGCTCAGTTGGGAGAGCGTTAGACTGAAGATCTAAAGGTCCCGGGTTCAATCCCGGGTTTCGGCACAGTTGAGAGGTTCCTTGCTTCTAACAAAACAGGTCTTGGAATCAGCTGTAGTACTTTTTCTCTATTCATCAAATTTTTTCCAACTGATCTACAACACAATCAATTTAACATAGACTTTGCTTTATGTACTCCTTCTAAACTTGCTTCCACCTCTCTTACCTTCAGGTTTGACAATGAATATTTCCCATTTCATGCTTTTTTGTAAAGTAAACTCTTGTCTGCATTACCTTCCACTTCCCCTTGAACACAGATGTCAGTAGTCAGATGACATTGCTTACCTACTCATGCCAAATATATCTGGGTAATATAGTGCTAGTCCATTAAGAGTTAAAAAAACAACTACCTAACCTGGATCCAAAAAATGCTATTTACCCATCTTACCAGTTAATTGCGGAATGATACAGGACTCCTTAAAACATATCTCTACCATATGAGGTTAAAAATCCAGGTCCTGCATCTATTTTGTTAAATGGTTTAAATTAAAGTATGAAGACCACAGCTATAAGCAGGCCGAAATAGCTCAGTTGGGAGAGCGTTAGACTGAAGATCTAAAGGTCCCTGGTTCAATCCCGGGTTTCGGCACAGTTGAGAGGTTCCTTGCTTCTAACAAAATAGGTCTTGGAATCAGCTGTAGTACTTTTTCTCTATTCATCAAATTTTTTCCAACTGATCTACAACACAATCAATTTAACATAGACTTTGCTTTATGTCCTCCTTCTAAACTTGCTTCCACCTCTCTTACCTTCAGGTTTGACAATGAATATTTCCCATTTCATGCTTTTTTGTAAAGTAAACTCTTGTCTGCATTACCTTCCACCTCCCCTTGAATACAGATGTCAGTAGTCAGATGACATTGCTTACCTACTCATGCCAAATATATCTGGGTAATATAGTGCTAGTCCATTCAGAGTTAAAAAAACAACTACCTAACCTGGATCCCAAAACTGCTATTTGCCCATTGCACCAGTTAATTGCGGAATAATACAGGACTCCTTAAAACATATCTCTACCATATGAGGTTAAAAATCCAGGTCCTGCATCTATTTTGTTAAATGGTTTAAATTAAAGTATGAAGACCACAGATATAAGCAGGCCGCAATAGCTCAGTTGGGAGAGCGTTAGACTGAAGATCTAAAGGTCCCTGGTTCAATCCCGGGTTTCGGCACAGTTGAGAGGTTCCTTGCTTCTAACAAAATAGGTCTTGGAATCAGCTGTAGTACTTTTTTCTCTATCAACATTTTTATCAACTGATCTACAAAATGATCAATTCAACATAGACTTTGCTTTCTGTCCTCCTTTTAAACTTTCTTCCACCTATCTTGCCTTCAGGTTTGACAATGAATGTTTCCCATTTCGTCCTTTTTTGTAAAGTAAACTCTTGTCTGCATCACATTCCACTTCCCCTTGAACACAGATGTCAGTAGTCAGATGACATTGCTTACCTACTCATGCCAAATATATCTAGGTAATATAGTGCTAGTCCATTTCGAGTTAAAAAAACAACTACCTAACCTGGATCCCAAAAATGCTATTTACCCATTGCACCAGTTAACTGGGGAATGATACAGGACTCCTTAAAACATATCTCTACCATATGAGGTTAAAAATCCAGGTCCTGCATCTATTTTGTTAAATGGTTTAAATTAAAGTATGAAGACCACAGCTATAAGCAGGCCGAAATAGCTCAGTTGGGAGAGCGTTAGACTGAAAATCTAAAGGGCCCTGATTCAATCCCGGGTTTCGGCACAGTTGAGAGGTTCCTTGCTTCTAACAAAATAGGTCTTGGAATCAGCTGTAGTACTTTTTCTCTATTCATCAAATTTTTTCCAACTGATCTACAACACAATCAATTTAACATAGACTTTGCTTTATGTACTCCTTCTAAACTTGCTTCCACCTCTCTTACCTTCAGGTTTGACAATGAATATTTCCCATTTCATGCTTTTTTGTAAAGTAAACTCTTGTCTGCATTACCTTCCACTTCCCCTTGAACACAGATGTCAGTAGTCAGATGACATTGCTTACCTACTCATGCCAAATATATCTGGGTAATATAGTGCTAGTCCATTCAGAGTTAAAAAAACAACTACCTAACCTGGATCCCAAAAATGCTATTTACCCATTGCACCAGTTAATTGCGGAATGATACAGGGCTCCTTAAAACATATCTCACCATATGAGGTTAAAAATCCAGGTCCTGCATCTATTTTGTTAAATGGTTTAAATTAAAGTAGGAAGACCACAGCTATAAGCAGGCCAAAATAGCTAAGCTGGGAGAGCGTTAGACTGAAGATCTAAAGGTCCCTGGTTCAATCCTGGGTTTCGGCACAGTTGAGAGGTTCCTTGCTTCTAACAAAATAGGTCTTGGAATCAGCTGTAGTACTCTTATCTCTATCAACATTTTTATCAACTGATCTACAAAATGATCAATTCAACATAGACTTTGCTTTCTGTCCTCCTTTTAAACTTTCTTCCACCTATCTTGCCTTCAGGTTTGACTATGAATGTTTTCCATTTTGTCCTTTTTTGTAAAGTAAACTCTTGTCTGCATCACATTCCACTTCCCCTTGAACACAGATGTCAGTAGTCAGATGACATTGCTTACCTACTCATGCCAAATATATCTGGGTAATATAGTGCTTGTCCATTCAGAGTTAAAAAAACAACTACCTAACCTGGATCCCAAAAATGCTATTTACCCATTGCACCAGTTAACTGGGGAATGATACAGGACTCCTTAAAACATATCTCTACCATATGAGGTTAAAAATCCAGGTCCTGCATCTATTTTGGTAAATGGTTCAAATTAAAGTATGAAGACCCCAGCTATCAGAAGGCCGAAATAGCTCAGTTGGGAGAGCGTTAGACTGAAGATCTAAAGGTCCCTGGTTCAATCCCGCGATTCGGCACAGTTGAGAGGCTCCTTGCTTCTAACAAATAGGTCTTGGAATCAGCTGTAGTACTTTTTTCTCTATTAACATTTTTATCAACTGATCTACAAAATGATCAATTCAACATAGACTTTGCTTTCTGTCCTCCTTTTAAACTTTCTTCCACCTATCTTGCCTTCAGGTTTGACTATGAATGTTTTCCATTTCGTCCTTTTTTGTAAAGTAAACTCTTGTCTGCATCACATTCCACTTCCCCTTGAACACAGATGTCAGTAGTCAGATGACATTGCTTACCTACTCATGCCAAATATATCTGGGTAATATAGTGCTAGTCCATTCAGAGTTAAAAAAACAACTACCTAACCTGGATCCCAAAAATGCTATTTACCCATTGCACCAGTTAACTGGGGAATGATACAGGACTCCCTAAAACATATCTCTACCATATGAGGTTAAAAATCCAGGTCCTGCATCTATTTTGTTAAATGGTTCAAATTAAAGTATGAAGACCCCAACTATCAGAAGGCCGAAATAGCTCAGTTGGGAGAGCGTTAGACTGAAGATCTAAAGGTCCCTGGTTCAATCCTGGGTTTCGGCACAGTTGAGAGGTTCCTTGCTTCTGACAAATAGGTCTTGGAATCAGCTGTAGTACTTTTTTCTCTATTAACATTTTTATCAACTGATCTACAAAATGATCAATTCAACATAGACTTTGCTTTCTGTCCTCCTTTTAAACTTTCTTCCACCTATCTTGCCTTCAGGTTTGACTATGAATGTTTTCCATTTCGTCCTTTTTTGTAAAGTAAACTCTTGTCTGCATCACATTCCACTTCCCCTTGAACACAGATGTCAGTAGTCAGATGACATTGCTTACCTACTCATGCCAAATATATCTGGGTAATATAGTGCTAGTCCATTCAGAGTTAAAAAAACAACTACCTAACATGGATCCCAAAAATGCTATTTACCCATTGCACAAGTTAACTGGGGAATGATACAGGACTCCTTAAAACATATCTCTACCATATGAGGTTAAAAATCCAGGTCCTGCATCTATTTTGTTAAATGGTTCAAATTAAAGTATGAAGACCCCAGCTATCAGAAGGCCGAAATAGCTCAGTTGGGAGAGCGTTAGACTGAAGATCTAAAGGTCCCGGGTTCAATCCCGGGTTTCGGCACAGTTGAGAGGTTCCTTGCTTCTAACAAAACAGGTCTTGGAATCAGCTGTAGTACTTTTTCTCTATTCATCAAATTTTTTCCAACTGATCTACAACACAATCAATTTAACATAGACTTTGCTTTATGTACTCCTTCTAAACTTGCTTCCACCTCTCTTACCTTCAGGTTTGACAATGAATATTTCCCATTTCATGCTTTTTTGTAAAGTAAACTCTTGTCTGCATTACCTTCCACTTCCCCTTGAACACAGATGTCAGTAGTCAGATGACATTGCTTACCTACTCATGCCAAATATATCTGGGTAATATAGTGCTAGTCCATTCAGAGGTAAAAAAACAACTACCTAACCTGGATCCAAAAAATGCTATTTACCCATCTTACCAGTTAATTGCGGAATGATACAGGACTCCTTAAAACATATCTCTACCATATGAGGTTAAAAATCCAGGTCCTGCATCTATTTTGTTAAATGGTTTAAATTAAAGTATGAAGACCACAGCTATAAGCAGGCAGAAATAGCTCAGTTGGGAGAGCGTTAGACTGAAGATCTAAAGGTCCCTGGTTCAATCCCGGGTTTCAGCACAGTTGAGAGGTTCCTTGCTTCTAACAAAATAGGTCTTGGAATCAGCTGTAGTACTTTTTCTCTATTCATCAAATTTTTTCCAACTGATCTACAACATAATCAATTTAACATAGACTTTGCTTTATGTCCTCCTTCTAAACTTGCTTCCACCTCTCTTACCTTCAGGTTTGACAATGAATATTTCCCATTTCATGCTTTTTTGTAAAGTAAACTCTTGTCTGCATTACCTTCCACCTCCCCTTGAATACAGATGTCAGTAGTCAGATGACATTGCTTACCTACTCATGCCAAATATATCTGGGTAATATAGTGCTAGTCCATTCAGAGTTAAAAAAACAACTACCTAACCTGGATCCCAAAACTGCTATTTGCCCATTGCACCAGTTAATTGCGGAATGATACAGGACTCCCCTTAAAACATATCTCTACCATATGAGGTTAAAAATCCAGGTCCTGCATCTATTTTGTTAAATAGTTTAAATTAAAGTATGAAGACCACAGCTATAAGCAGGCCGAAATAGCTCAGTTGGAAGAGCGTTAGACTGAAGATCTAAAGGTCCCTGGTTCCATCCTGGGTTTCGGCACAGTTGAGAGGTTCCTTGCTTCTAACAAAATAGGTCTTGGAATCAGCTGTAGTACTTTTTTCTCTATCAACATTTTTATCAACTGATCTACAAAATGATCAATTCAACATAGACTTTGCTTTCTGTCCTCCTTTTAAACTTTCTTCCACCTATCTTGCCTTCAGGTTTGACAATGAATGTTTCCCATTTCGTCCTTTTTTGTAAAGTAAACTCTTGTCTGCATCACATTCCACTTCCCCTTGAACACAGATGTCAGTAGTCAGATGACATTGCTTACCTACTCATGCCAAATATATCTAGGTAATATAGTGCTAGTCCATTCAGAGTTAAAAAAACAACTACCTAACCTGGATCCCAAAAATGCTATTTACCCATTGCACCAGTTAACTGGGGAATGATACAGGACTCCTTAAAACATATCTCTACCATATGAGGGTAAAAATCCAGGTCCTGCATCTATTTTGTTAAATGGTTTAAATTAAAGTATGAAGACACCAGCTATAAGCAGGCCGAAATAGCTCAGTTGGGAGAGCGTTAGACTGAAGATCTAAAGGTCCCTGGTTTAATCCCGGGTTTCGGCACAGTTGAGAGGTTCCTTGCTTCTAACAAAATAGGTCTTGGAATCAGCTGTAGTACTTTTTCTCTATTCATCAAATTTTTTCCAACTGATCTACAACACAATCAATTTAACATAGACTTTGCTTTATGTCCTCCTTCTAAACTTGCTTCCACCTCTCTTACCTTCAGGTTTGACAATTAATATTTCCCATTTCATGCTTTTTTGTAAAGTAAACTCTTGTCTGCATTACCTTCCACCTCCCCTTGAATACAGATGTCAGTAGTCAGATGACATTGCTTACCTACTCATGCCAAATATATCTGGGTAATATAGTGCTAGTCCATTCAGAGTTAAAAAAACAACTACCTAACCTGGATCCCAAAACTGCTATTTGCCCATTGCACCAGTTAATTGCGGAATGATACAGGACTCCTTAAACATATCTCTACCATATGAGGTTAAAAATCCAGGTCCTGCATCTATTTTGTTAAATGGTTTAAATTAAAGTATGAAGACCACAGCTATAAGCAGGCCGCAATAGCTCAGTTGGGAGAGCGTTAGACTGAAGATCTAAAGGTCCCTGGTTCAATCCTGGGTTTCGGCACAGTTGAGAGGTTCCTTGCTTCTAACAAAATAGGTCTTGGAATCAGCTGTAGTACTTTTTTCTCTATCAACATTTTTATCAACTGATCTACAAAATGATCAATTCAACATAGACTTTGCTTTCTGTCCTCCTTTTAAACTTTCTTCCACCTATCTTGCCTTCAGGTTTGACAATGAATGTTTCCCATTTCGTCCTTTTTTGTAAAGTAAACTCTTGTCTGCATCACATTCCACTTCCCCTTGAACACAGATGTCAGTAGTCAGATGACATTGCTTACCTACTCATGCCAAATATATCTAGGTAATATAGTGCTAGTCCATTTCGAGTTAAAAAAACAACTACCTAACCTGGATCCCAAAAATGCTATTTACCCATTGCACCAGTTAACTGGGGAATGATACAGGACTCCTTAAAACATATCTCTACCATATGAGGTTAAAAATCCAGGTCCTGCATCTATTTTGTTAAATGGTTTAAATTAAAGTATGAAGACCACAGCTATAAGCAGGCCGAAATAGCTCAGTTGGGAGAGCGTTAGACTGAAGATCTAAAGGTCCCTGATTCAATCCCGGGTTTCGGCACAGTTGAGAGGTTCCTTGCTTCTAACAAAATAGGTCTTGGAATCAGCTGTAGTACTTTTTCTCTATTCATCAAATTTTTTCCAACTGATCTACAACACAATCAATTTAACATAGACTTTGCTTTATGTACTCCTTCTAAACTTGCTTCCACCTCTCTTACCTTCAGGTTTGACAATGAATATTTCCCATTTCATGCTTTTTTGTAAAGTAAACTCTTGTCTGCATTACCTTCCACTTCCCCTTGAACACAGCTGTCAGTAGTCAGATGACATTGCTTACCTACTCATGCCAAATATATCTGGGTAATATAGTGCTAGTCCATTCAGAGTTAAAAAAACAACTACCTAACCTGGATCCCAAAAATGCTATTTACCCATTGCACCAGTTAATTACGGAATGATACAGGACTCCTTAAAACATATCTCACCATATGAGGTTAAAAATCCAGGTCCTGCATCTATTTTGTTAAATGGTTTAAATTAAAGTATGAAGACCACAGCTATAAGCAGGCCAAAATAGCTAAGCTGGGAGAGCGTTAGACTGAAGATCTAAAGGTCCCTGGTTCAATCCCGGGTTTCGGCACAGTTGAGAGGTTCCTTGCTTCTAACAAAATAGGTCTTGGAATCAGCTGTAGTACTCTTTTCTCTATCAACATTTTTATCAACTGATCTACAAAATGATCAATTCAACATAGACTTTGCTTTCTGTCCTCCTTTTAAACTTTCTTCCACCTATCTTGCCTTCAGGTTTGACTATGAATGTTTTCCATTTTGTCCTTTTTTGTAAAGTAAACTCTTGTCTGCATCACATTCCACTTCCCCTTGAACACAGATGTCAGTAGTCAGATGACATTGCTTACCTACTCATGCCAAATATATCTGGGTAATATAGTGCTAGTCCATTCAGAGTTAAAAAAACAACTACCTAACCTGGATCCCAAAAATGCTATTTACCCATTGCACCAGTTAACTGGGGAATGATACAGGACTCCTTAAAACATATCTCTACCATATGAGGTTAAAAATCCAGGTCCTGCATCTATTTTGTTAAATGGTTCAAATTAAAGTATGAAGACCCCAGCTATCAGAAGGCCGAAATAGCTCAGTTGGCCGCGCGTTAGACTGAAGATCTAAAGGTCCCTGGTTCGATCCTGGGTTTCGGCAC
This sequence comes from Lissotriton vulgaris, assembly GCF_964263255.1. Taxonomy (NCBI): domain Eukaryota; kingdom Metazoa; phylum Chordata; class Amphibia; order Caudata; family Salamandridae; genus Lissotriton; species Lissotriton vulgaris. The sequence goes on along the minus strand of NC_141696.1, from coordinate 1,530,735,255 downwards.
AGTTGAGAGGTTCCTTGCTTCTAACAAAATAGGTCTTGGAATCAGCTGTTGTACTTTTTCTCTATTCATCAAATTTTTTCCAACTGATCTACAACACAATCAATTTAACATAGACTTTGCTTTATGTCCTCCTTCTAAACTTGCTTCCACCTCTCTTACCTTCAGGTTTGACAATGAATATTTCCCATTTCATGCTTTTTTGTAAAGTAAACTCTTGTCTGCATTACCTTCCACCTCCCCTTGAATACAGATGTCAGTAGTCAGATGACATTGCTTACCTACTCATGCCAAATATATCTGGGAATTATAGTGCTAGTCCATTCAGAGTTAAAAAAACAACTACCTAACCTGGATCCCAAAACTGCTATTTGCCCATTGCACCAGTTAATTGCGGAATGATACAGGACTCCTTAAAACATATCTCTACCATATGAGGTTAAAAATCCAGGTCCTGCATCTATTTTGTTAAATGGTTTAAATTAAAGTATGAAGACCACAGCTATAAGCAGGCCGCAATAGCTCAGTTGGGAGAGCGTTAGACTGAAGATCTAAAGGTCCCTGGTTCAATCCTGGGTTTCGGCACAGTTGAGAGGTTCCTTGCTTCTAACAAAATAGGTCTTGGAATCAGCTGTAGTACTTTTTTCTCTATCAACCTTTTTATCAACTGATCTACAAAATGATCAATTCAACATAGACTTTGCTTTCTGTCCTCCTTTTAAACTTTCTTCCACCTATCTTGCCTTCAGGTTTGACTATGAATGTTTTCCATTTCGTCCTTTTTTGTAAAGTAAACTCTTGTCTGCATCACATTCCACTTCCCCTTGAACACAGATGTCAGTAGTCAGATGACATTGCTTACCTACTCATGCCAAATATATCTGGGTAATATAGTGCTAGTCCATTCAGAGTTAAAAAAACAACTACCTAACCTGGATCCCAAAAATGCTATTTACCCATTGCACCAGTTAACTGGGGAATGATACAGGACTCCTTAAAACATATCTCTACCATATGAGGTTAAAAATCCAGGTCCTGCATCTATTTTGTTAAATGGTTCAAATTAAAGTATGAAGACCCCAGCTATCAGAAGGCCGAAATAGCTCAGTTGGGAGAGCGTTAGACTGAAGATTTAAAGGTCCCTGGTTCAATCCCGGGTTTCGGCACAGTAGAGAGGTTCCTTGCTTCTAACAAAATAGGTCTTGGAATCAGCTGTAGTACTTTTTCTCTATTCATCAAATTTTTTCCAACTGATCTACAACACAATCAATTTAACATAGACTTTGCTTTATGTACTCCTTCTAAACTTGCTTCCACCTCTCTTACCTTCAGGTTTGACAATGAATATTTCCCATTTCATGCTTTTTTGTAAAGTAAACTCTTGTCTGCATTACCTTCCACTTCCCCTTGAACACAGATGTCAGTAGTCAGATGACATTGCTTACCTACTCATGCCAAATATATCTGGGTAATATAGTGCTAGTCCATTAAGAGTTAAAAAAACAACTACCTAACCTGGATCCAAAAAATGCTATTTACCCATCTTACCAGTTAATTGCGGAATGATACAGGACTCCTTAAAACATATCTCTACCATATGAGGTTAAAAATCCAGGTCCTGCATCTATTTTGTTAAATGGTTTAAATTAAAGTATGAAGACCACAGCTATAAGCAGGCCGAAATAGCTCAGTTGGGAGAGCGTTAGACTGAAGATCTAAAGGTCCCTGGTTCAATCCCGGGTTTCGGCACAGTTGAGAGGTTCCTTGCTTCTAACAAAATAGGTCTTGGAATCAGCTGTAGTACTTTTTCTCTATTCATCAAATTTTTTCCAACTGATCTACAACACAATCAATTTAACATAGACTTTGCTTTATGTCCTCCTTCTAAACTTGCTTCCACCTCTCTTACCTTCAGGTTTGACAATGAATATTTCCCATTTCATGCTTTTTTGTAAAGTAAACTCTTGTCTGCATTACCTTCCACCTCCCCTTGAATACAGATGTCAGTAGTCAGATGACATTGCTTACCTACTCATGCCAAATATATCTGGGTAATATAGTGCTTGTCCATTCAGAGTTAAAAAAACAACTACCTAACCTGGATCCCAAAAATGCTATTTACCCATTGCACCAGTTAACTGGGGAATGATACAGGACTCCTTAAAACATATCTCTACCATATGAGGTTAAAAATCCAGGTCCTGCATCTATTTTGGTAAATGGTTCAAATTAAAGTATGAAGACCCCAGCTATCAGAAGGCCGAAATAGCTCAGTTGGGAGAGCGTTAGACTGAAGATCTAAAGGTCCCTGGTTCAATCCCGGGATTCGGCACAGTTGAGAGGCTCCTTGCTTCTAACAAATAGGTCTTGGAATCAGCTGTAGTACTTTTTTCTCTATTAACATTTTTATCAACTGATCTACAAAATGATCAATTCAACATAGACTTTGCTTTCTGTCCTCCTTTTAAACTTTCTTCCACCTATCTTGCCTTCAGGTTTGACTATGAATGTTTTCCATTTCGTCCTTTTTTGTAAAGTAAACTCTTGTCTGCATCACATTCCACTTCCCCTTGAACACAGATGTCAGTAGTCAGATGACATTGCTTACCTACTCATGCCAAATATATCTGGGTAATATAGTGCTAGTCCATTCAGAGTTAAAAAAACAACTACCTAACCTGGATCCCAAAAATGCTATTTACCCATTGCACCAGTTAACTGGGGAATGATACAGGACTCCCTAAAACATATCTCTACCATATGAGGTTAAAAATCCAGGTCCTGCATCTATTTTGTTAAATGGTTCAAATTAAAGTATGAAGACCCCAACTATCAGAAGGCCGAAATAGCTCAGTTGGGAGAGCGTTAGACTGAAGATCTAAAGGTCCCTGGTTCAATCCTGGGTTTCGGCACAGTTGAGAGGTTCCTTGCTTCTGACAAATAGGTCTTGGAATCAGCTGTAGTACTTTTTTCTCTATTAACATTTTTATCAACTGATCTACAAAATGATCAATTCAACATAGACTTTGCTTTCTGTCCTCCTTTTAAACTTTCTTCCACCTATCTTGCCTTCAGGTTTGACTATGAATGTTTTCCATTTCGTCCTTTTTTGTAAAGTAAACTCTTGTCTGCATCACATTCCACTTCCCCTTGAACACAGATGTCAGTAGTCAGATGACATTGCTTACCTACTCATGCCAAATATATCTGGGTAATATAGTGCTAGTCCATTCAGAGTTAAAAAAACAACTACCTAACATGGATCCCAAAAATGCTATTTACCCATTGCACAAGTTAACTGGGGAATGATACAGGACTCCTTAAAACATATCTCTACCATATGAGGTTAAAAATCCAGGTCCTGCATCTATTTTGTTAAATGGTTCAAATTAAAGTATGAAGACCCCAGCTATCAGAAGGCCGAAATAGCTCAGTTGGGAGAGCGTTAGACTGAAGATCTAAAGGTCCCGGGTTCAATCCCGGGTTTCGGCACAGTTGAGAGGTTCCTTGCTTCTAACAAAACAGGTCTTGGAATCAGCTGTAGTACTTTTTCTCTATTCATCAAATTTTTTCCAACTGATCTACAACACAATCAATTTAACATAGACTTTGCTTTATGTACTCCTTCTAAACTTGCTTCCACCTCTCTTACCTTCAGGTTTGACAATGAATATTTCCCATTTCATGCTTTTTTGTAAAGTAAACTCTTGTCTGCATTACCTTCCACTTCCCCTTGAACACAGATGTCAGTAGTCAGATGACATTGCTTACCTACTCATGCCAAATATATCTGGGTAATATAGTGCTAGTCCATTCAGAGGTAAAAAAACAACTACCTAACCTGGATCCAAAAAATGCTATTTACCCATCTTACCAGTTAATTGCGGAATGATACAGGACTCCTTAAAACATATCTCTACCATATGAGGTTAAAAATCCAGGTCCTGCATCTATTTTGTTAAATGGTTTAAATTAAAGTATGAAGACCACAGCTATAAGCAGGCAGAAATAGCTCAGTTGGGAGAGCGTTAGACTGAAGATCTAAAGGTCCCTGGTTCAATCCCGGGTTTCAGCACAGTTGAGAGGTTCCTTGCTTCTAACAAAATAGGTCTTGGAATCAGCTGTAGTACTTTTTCTCTATTCATCAAATTTTTTCCAACTGATCTACAACATAATCAATTTAACATAGACTTTGCTTTATGTCCTCCTTCTAAACTTGCTTCCACCTCTCTTACCTTCAGGTTTGACAATGAATATTTCCCATTTCATGCTTTTTTGTAAAGTAAACTCTTGTCTGCATTACCTTCCACCTCCCCTTGAATACAGATGTCAGTAGTCAGATGACATTGCTTACCTACTCATGCCAAATATATCTGGGTAATATAGTGCTAGTTTTATTTATTTATTTTTAGAGTTTTCTATAGCGCGAACTTGAACCGATTAGGTTATCAGAGCGCTTTACATAGCACAAGTTTTGTTACATGTTAACACAGCAGTTTACATAGAATCAGTTACGTTGCACATTTCAATAACTTGAACCGAATAGGTTATCAAAGCGCTTTAAATAAGACAGTATTCGATGTCCAGTGCCCTCCTCCGCCGTGTAGCGGGGGACCACTTCAAGCCCTCCGAAGTCGTCGAGCTGTCGGGACTAGGCTCCTGGAATGTCCAGTGCCCTCCTCCACCGTGTAGTGGGGGACCTCTTCCAGCCCTTCGAAATCGTCGACCTGTCGGGACTAGGCTCCTGGAATTTCAGCTGTCCCTTTACAACTACTTTGTTAAGTGAGTGAGTCAACCAGAGGGTACGGGATAGGTTTGGAGGGGAGGTGGGTGAGGGGTGAATGGGGTGTGCGGCGAGAGGTCATCGTGAGGTAGATGGAGGAGGTGGGGGCGACCGACCGAGGAGAATGGCTGACCAGGGAGTCCGTATGCAGGTGGGAGAGTGGGCTGGTGATCGAGGAGGTGCGCGCTGTATTGATGTACGGGAGGGTGATAGGGAGAAGGGGTCTTTTGGGCGGGAGGTGTGTGTATGAGGTGGGGAGGGGGTGGGTGGTGTGAGTGATGGCATAGGAGGTAGGTGGGTGGGTCAGGGTGTGTGCTGGATGGCATAGAGGGTAGGTGGGTGGGTCAGGGTGTGTGCTGGATGGCATAGAGGGTAGGTGGGTGGGTCAGGGTGTGTGCTGGGAACTGATAGTCGAGATGGGGGTGCCGGAAGGATAGTGGGGGCTGAGAGTAGGATGGGAAATGGGATTGGGAGCGGCCACGTTGTGGGGAAGGGGATTATACCTGTTCATTACGAATGTTCAGAGTAAAGCTAGTAGGGAGACATCTTTTCATATGAGGTAGTATTCCGTGCATCACACATGTTCAGAATATAGTTAAAAGTAGAATGATACAGGACATGAATCAAAATTAGAATCATAGAATCGACAATGTCATTAGTTAGCACCCAACATATATGAGGTAGCAATCTGTGCATTACAAATGTTCAGTATATGTAATGTTCATATATGAGGTAGCAATCTGTGCATTACAAATGTTCAGAATATAGGTAGAAATATATACTGCAATAATAGGCAGAGATTCTTTCGTAAATGAGGTAGCAATCAGAATATATACTGCAATAATAGGCAGAGATTCTTACAAAAGTGAGGTAGCAATCAGAATCAGTGCATTACAGAGGTTTAAAATACAGGTATCGGGATAGTGCTTTCATATATAGGGTAGCAATCTGCATTACAAGTATTCAGAATCTAGGTAGAATTATAATACTGTAACAATGGGCATTCTTTCATGTATGCGGTAGCAGTTAGAATCAGTGCATTACAGTAGTTTAACATACAGGTAGAGGAATAGTACTGCACTAATCAGCAAAACATCCTTTCACGAGATGTAGTAAACACCTAACTGGGCACAGCAGATAGTTGAGATTAGTCTACAAAGCTGGGTTCTTAGTGCCTGTTCAGCTAATGAAAATTAAAATGATGCCCACCCAAGAGAGACTAGTCAGAAATGGCCGCCGCAAAGCTGGGTTAGAAACAGTAGTCCTCCGTTACCTTCCCCTTCGTGAGTGCAGTGGAGGTGGGGAAATTAGTCCTCTGTCTGTTGCTGTTGCTACGAGCAGGGGGAAGGAATTTCACTTCCTCTCTAAACCAGCAATGCTCCAGCTTGCTGGATGGAATGCTTATCTCTGTGTGGGGGAGTTAATCTGTGGAGCCTCGTGGACAGAGGTACCGGTGAGGATTTATTATTACAGTTTTATGGCTCCAGCCATTTTAAACAAAGGTGGTATTTTAAGTTTTGCAGGCGGGAAGGAGAAAATAAATAAGTACCTTAAGTCTCTGTGTCCCTTTTGAGTCTGCCATCAGTATTTTTCCGGAGCATTGAATTAAACCATAACGTGTCTCAGACTCTTCCGAATGCCTAAATGTGAAAGTAGTGTGTAATTAATCCCCCAAAGCTTAGATCATGGCTCCAGGTCTTGTTAACGTGCGGGCAGTGCAGGTAATTAGCCGGCCTCCAGCAGAGCCGAGGGGGGCAGGCTCCGGTCTTCTGTTGCATCTGCTGCTTTTGTTGGTTGTTGGTCACCGTGCTGCCTTCAGTCGCTCACCTGGGGACCTCCTCCGGTCAGGTCTCTCCCCAGAGCCTGTGTTCTGTCTCCGGTGTTGCGGTGCGGGGGGGTGGGGGAATGCCAAGTCCCTTTTGCACACCCGGTGTCCTCCACCGTGGCCTGGTCGGGAGGGGGGGGGGGAGGGGGCACTTGGCAATCCTCCGGCGTCGTTGTAGGTCGTTTGTTGTTGCGCAGCCGGCTTCACTCAGCCATCAGGGAAAAACACTCCCGAGTTTCAGCTGCGGTGGAGCGGGCGGGCGGAGCCGGCTCCGCAGGTTCACGGGCAGGCTCACGGAGCTTTAGCCGCCTCTACGAGGGGGTATGGAGGGCTACTCTCCTAAGCTCATATGCTGCCGAGTATGCCTCTAGGTCTCCAGTGCTGCTGAGGGGTGATTCTGCATTCGCGCCACTGTAAGGGGGGGGGGGGGGCTCTCCCAGCCCTTCGGTGTCTTCGGGGGGGGGGGGGGGGGCTCTCCCAGCCCTTCGGTGTCTTCGGGGGGAGGGGGGGACCTCTCCCAGCCCTTCGGTGTCTTCGAGCAGTCTCCCAGCACTTTCGCCGCCACTGCTGCCCGCCGGGGGTGCCCTCTTATGCCGCCTTGGCTCTCCCAGCCCTTCGGTGTCTTCGGGGGGGGGGGGGGACCTCTCCCAGCCCTTCGGTGTCTTCGAGCAGTCTCCCAGCGCTTTCGCCGCCACTGCTGCGCGCCGGGGGTGCCCTCTTATGCCGCCTTGGCTCTGAAGCTGGGCTGGAGGCAGGATGGTCCGCAGCGTCGGCTCGGCAGGCTCCCGGGGCGTAAGTCCGCTCACAGGGCTTTTCAGGCTCCAGATCCGGTCCGTAGGCGATCCCGTATACGTTCCGTTACTCTTTCTGCTTTCTTTCCGTCGTGTTGGTCGGTGCTAACCGGGATAAATCCCAACTGGGATCCCAAGCACTGGGAGCTCCTCACAGGAGCTCCTACCTGGCGGCCATCTTGCGCAGCGTTTATTAGAGTCCATTCAGAGTTAAAAAAACAACTACCTAACCTGGATCCCAAAACTGCTATTTGCCCATTGCACCAGTTAATTGCGGAATGATACAGGACTCCCCTTAAAACATATCTCTACCATATGAGGTTAAAAATCCAGGTCCTGCATCTATTTTGTTAAATAGTTTAAATTAAAGTATGAAGACCACAGCTATAAGCAGGCCGAAATAGCTCAGTTGGAAGAGCGTTAGACTGAAGATCTAAAGGTCCCTGGTTCCATCCTGGGTTTCGGCACAGTTGAGAGGTTCCTTGCTTCTAACAAAATAGGTCTTGGAATCAGCTGTAGTACTTTTTTCTCTATCAACATTTTTATCAACTGATCTACAAAATGATCAATTCAACATAGACTTTGCTTTCTGTCCTCCTTTTAAACTTTCTTCCACCTATCTTGCCTTCAGGTTTGACAATGAATGTTTCCCATTTCGTCCTTTTTTGTAAAGTAAACTCTTGTCTGCATCACATTCCACTTCCCCTTGAACACAGATGTCAGTAGTCAGATGACATTGCTTACCTACTCATGCCAAATATATCTAGGTAATATAGTGCTAGTCCATTCAGAGTTAAAAAAACAACTACCTAACCTGGATCCCAAAAATGCTATTTACCCATTGTGAGAAGTTGGCCTGGTATATAATGCTCACTAGTTCTAGTGATCACTTTGTACCATGCCAAGCAACCCTTATGATGATGGTTGTAATTCAACCTTGTAGACCAGTTATCCTAGTGGTAACGTGGACAAAGCAGTCTTAGGCTAAACTCTGAAAGGCATGTGAAGCCAGCTGTTATACCATACACAACCCCCTTGAATACCAAATGAAAGGGACACCACACAGATATATATTGAAAATATATATTGATTTATTAACTATAAAATCCCCTGGACTCTTTATGAGCACAGAAGCACAAGCGTTAAATCACAAGACAGTTTAAAATACACAAAAGTTGCACAATATGGATGAGCCCTAGGGGCCACCTAAACCATATACTAAATAAGTGGTATAAGAGATACCAGGAGGAAAGTGAAGAGGCCTAGGGCCTTGGGAATCGCTGGAGCTATTCGAGACTGGAGTTAACTAAGTCGGGAAAGGCCCACGGGACTCGGGTGCAGTGTTCAAAGTGCACGCACTTCTCAATACAAAGTCTATGGTGCGTAAAAAGCACAAAGTTAGAAAGTTAGGAACCTTCCGAGTGACCTACGGAGCTGAAACTTAAAACACAGGCCCTTGGGATGTGTACCAGTGCAGGAGCACCGGCGGAGCTGAGTTACCTCACCCACAGGAAGCGGGTGCACAGGGTCGAAGATGTGTCGGGTTTCGTCACGCTGGTCGATGGTGCTTGGAGCAGGAGATGCTGCAGGCGGCTCGATGAGAAGAGTTCCGGTGGATCCAAGGGTGGATCTGAAGATGTGAAGACCTGAAAGCAGAGGGGACAGTGTTCAAAGTCACTAGCCAGTGACTGCCGTGGAACCAGAGTGGAACCAGGTGATGTCGGGTGCAAACAGGCGTTGTCGGGTAGCTTCTTTCTGCAGCCACGTGGATACCCGGGGTCGAGGACGTCCAGGAGTCGGTCACGAGCTGTCCCACGTAGGCCTCTCGCTGTTGGCGGTGTCGGCGACCTGATCGGAGCAAACAGGCCTTGGCAAATGCAAGCCACGCAGGAGTTGAAAGATGCTGTTCACTCGGACCAGCAAGGTCAGAGCGGGTGCTCCTTTTCACAGGAGCTTGGGTAGGTCTGGAGCAACCAGACCTGCTGTTTAAATCTTCGGGTTCGTCGCCAAGATGGCCGCTGGCCGCGTGGCTAGTGGCCGGGATGGCGCGTCGAGTGGCACAATGCAAAAGGGCCCCACGCAGATCGTGGAGATGCTGGAGGGCTGATCTTCGGTGCAAGGGCTGCTCGGTGGTGGGGGTTCTCAATCCCCAAAGCACAACGTCGAGGATGCCTCAGAAGCTGCGCAGTCAGCTTTTCGGGTGTCTTTCAAGAGGTCCGGTCCCACGTCACTCGGTGCCTCCACGGGTCCCTTCTTTGCAGGGACTGTGGATCGGGCTCTGAGAGGTCTGGGAATCTGGTTCTTGTCGGGCTCTGGGCTCGGGCTCCGGCGGGAGGCGGCGGCAAAGCAGACGTCGAGTTGCTGGTTGGTACCTGTGTTCACAGGGTGGTCACTCCTTGGCCACAAGGGAGATTCTTCTTCAGTCTTCTGTGCAGCAGAATGTCGAAGTCCAGTCTTCTTCTTAGTTTAAGTTGATTTCGGGATGATCTGCTGTGCAATGGCACTGCTCCCCCTCTTATTCCAATCTAGGGGGTGGATCACCTACTAGGTCCCTCCTCTGGGAGGAACCAGGAAGGGGGGCGGTTACACCCCCTTTCCTTTGTCCAGCTCCGCGCCAGGACTGGGGCTGGAAGGCCCCAGAACCGGTTTGGGCTGGCCTATGCACGGGGACACCTTGTGTGCCCCGGGCATGTCTGATTCTTTTCAGCCCTGTCCTACCTAATACACAAAATCCTGTCTGGGGTGGTGCTCGCACCTCCCAAGGCAGGAAACCCTTTGTCCAGGCCACCATCTGCCGAGTTTCGGTCAGCAGCAGGAGGCCAGACTTGTGTCTGTGGTGGCAGCGTCCATTTTGTGGAGCTGAGGCTCTGTTTAACTTTAACCGGGGTTAAGGCTACACACATGTCGTGTCCCTCTAGAAGGGTGGAATGCTATCCCCGTCGCCAGAACTGGCGAGGGGATAGTATTCCAATTCGTATGACACCTTACTCGACATGTTTTGATAAAGCCAAACCAAAGATAGCATTTAACCGCGAGGATTATAATGCACTTAAGAGTATATGGTATGGCAATATCCCGGAACAGCTTAGGGAGTGGTTCCCGACAGCTGCAGACAGGCTCAGCTCATGCTAGAGCACCATCTCACATATTTCCAAGCACTCTGCCTCCAGGATTGATGAGGCCTTCCATAGGAGTGGCTGATAGGAACATATGTGTCCAGTTTAGGGTTAGGCACAGGCATACTGTACCTAAGTAAGAGGTGGTTACACCGACTTACCCCAGCTGAGTGTTCAGCCAGTTGTGTCAAAGATGGAGGCCAGGCCAGGGGTGGCACAATACGTGCTGCAGCCCCTGGTAGGCCTTGGATACACCTATGCCCTGGGCACCTAGGGTGCACTATTACAGGGGCTCATAAGGTGAACCAGTTCCAATTCGTAATGCACCTAGAGTGCATTGGCATCAATTTAGAGAGAGAACAGCAGGCTGTGGGTCTGATTAGCAGGCCCACAGCCACATTAAGTCAGAAACCAGTGAAGCAAAAAGCAAAAATTTGGGGTGACCATAGGATAGCAGACCCTACTCTCCTACATAACCCCCCCCCAAACGCAGGGACATTAGACTAACCTTGACCAGTTGTGTCTTCATGTTCTAAGTGGAAGTACCTGGAGAGACCATCTGCGTTGCCATGGTCAGTCCCTGGGCGGTGCTCCACTGTAAAGTCCATCCCCTGTAGGGAAATGGACCACCTGAGTAGTTTGGGGTTTTCACCCTTCATCTGATTAAGCCATAGGAGGGGCTTATGGTCGGTCTGAATCTTGAAGTGAGTGCCAAATAAGTATGGTCTCAACTTCTTCAGGGCCCACACCACAGCAAAGGCCTCCCTCTCTATAGCTGACCAACGTTTCTCTCTGGGGGTCAGCCTTCTGCTAATGAAAGCAATGGGCTGGTCCTGGCCATCTACATTAAGCTGTGAAAGCACTGCTCCCACTCCCAACTCAGAAGCATCTGTTTGGACAATGAACTCTCTTGAGTAGTCAGGACTCTTCAGGATAGGTGCAGAGCACATGGCCTTCTTCAGGTCATCAAATGCCTTTTGACAGATTTCTGTCCACTGAACCTTTTTGGGCATCTTCTTGGATGTCAGATCATTAAGAGGAGTCACAATGGACCCATAGTTCTTAACAAACTTCCTGTAGTACCCAGTCAGGCCCAAGAAAGCTCTGACCTGAGTCTGGGTAGTTGGAGGGGACCAGTCCTTGATGGTCTGGATCTTACTCTCCAGTGGTTGAACTTGGCCTCCACCTACAAGGTGGCCCAGGTATACAACCTTGCTCTGCCCTATCTGGCACTTTGTTGCCTTGATAGTGAGGCCTGCCTTCTGCAGAGCCTCAAGCACTTCCTTCAGGTGGATCAGGTGATCCTCCCAGGTGGAGCTAAAGACAGCAATATCGTCCAGATAAGCTGCACAAAAGTCATCCAACCCAGTGAGGACTTGGTTCACCAACCTTTGGAAGGTGGCAGGTGCATTTTTCAAACCAAAGGGCATCACCACAAACTGATAATGCCCACTAGGGGTAGAAAATGCTGTCTTGGCTTTAGACTCCTCAGCTAACCTGATTTGCCAGTAGCCAGCTGTCAAGTCAAATGTGCTCAAATATTTGGCAGAAGCCAACTTGTCAATGAGCTCATCTGCCCTTGGAATAGGGTGTGCATCTGTCCTGGTGACAGCATTGAGTCCTCTGTAATCCACACAGAACCTCATCTCTCTCTTGCCATCTTTGGTGTGAGGTTTGGGGACCAGAACCACTGGGCTAGCCCAGGGGCTCTCTGAAGGCTCAATGACACCTAATTCCAGCATCTTTTGCACCTCAGTCTTTATACAGTCCCTGACGTGGTCAGGTTGCCTGTAAATTTTGCTCTTTACAGGAAGACTGTCACCAGTGTCCACCACATGTGTACACCAGTTAGTCTGACTGGGTGTCAATGAGAACATATGCCTGTATGCCTGTAGAACTTGTCTGCAGTCATGTTGCTGATGTTCAGTGAGGCTGCCACCTAAGGCCACACCATCAACTGAGCCATCCTCAGGGTTCTGAGTGAGCAGGTCTGGGAGAGGGTCACTCTCTTCCTCCTGTCCCTCATCTGTAGCCATGAGCAAGCCCATGTCTGCCCTGCTGACATATGCCTTCAATCTGTTCACATGGAGCACCCTGTGGGGGCTCCTGGGAGTTCCTAGGTCCACCAAGTAGGTAACCTCTCCCTTCTTTTCCAGAATTGTATGGGGTCCAGACCATTTGTCTTGGAGTGCTGCTGGGGCCACTGGCTCCAACACCCATACCTTCTGTCCAGGCTGAAATTCAACAAGGACAGCCTTTTGGTCATGCCAAGCTTTTTGTAATTCTTGGCTAGCCTCAAGGTTTTTGGATGCCTTTTCCATGTACTCTGCCATCCTGGAGCGGAGACCAAGTACATAGTCCACTATGTCCTGTTTAGGCTTTTTGAGAGGTAACTCCCATCCTTCCTTCACAAGACACAGGGGTCCTCTTACAGGGTGCCCAAACAACAATTCAAAGGGGCTGAAGCCAACCCCCTTTTGAGGGACCTCTCTGTAAGCGAACAAAAGGCAGGGCAGAAGGATGTCCCATCTTCGCCTGAGCTTTTCAGGTAATCCTTTAATCATGCCCTTTAGGGTCTTGTTAAATCTCTCAACAAGCCCATTGCATTGTGGGTGATAAGGAGTGGTGAACTTGTAGTTTACACCACATTCCTTCCACATAGCTGTCAAATATCCAGACATGAAGTTGGTACCTCTATCTGATATTACCTCCTTAGGAAACCCCACTCTGGAGAAAACTCCAAGTAAGGCCCTGGCCACAACAGGAGCTGTTGTGGTCCTAAGGGGAATTGCCTCTGGGTACCTGGTGGCATGATCCACTACCACCAGTATGAATCTGTGCCCAGATGCTGTAGGGGGATCCATTGGACCAACAATATCAATCCCCACTCTCTCAAAGGGAACCCCCACCACAGGTAGTGGTATCAGGGGGGCCTTTGTTGTTCCACCTGCTTTACCACTGGCTTGGCAGGTTTCACAGGAGCGACAAAACTCCTTGGTGTCTTCAGACATGTGAGGCCAGTGAAAGTGAGGGACAAGCCTGTCCCAAGTCTTGTTCTGGCCTAGGTGTCCTGCTAAAGGAATATCATGGGCCAAGGTGAGTAGGAAGCCCCTAAATTGCAGAGGTATAACCAACCTCCTGGTAGCACCAGGCTTGGGGTCTCTAGCCTCTGAATAAAGGAGTCCATCGTCCCAATATACTTTATGGGCACCTTGAGCATTCCCAGCAGCCTCAGCAGCAGCCTGCTGTCTGAGGGGTTCAAGAGAAGGACAGGTTAACTGAGCCTGCCCCAAGTCTGCCCTAGAAGGTCCCCCTGTCCCCAGAAACTCAACCTGATCAGGTTCAAGTTCTTCAGGGACAGTTCCTTCAGGGGTCTCTAGATCAGTTTCCTGTGAAGCCTGATCCTCACTTGTAGGCAGTTGGGAAGGCACAGCCTTAACCCTCCTGTTCTTCTTCTTGGGAGGTACTTGGTCCATTGTTCCAGGATCCAAGACCTGAGGTTCAGAGAGGCACTTTTTGGCCTGTGACCTGGTCACAGCAAGGACATGTGATGATATCCCTAACATCTCTGCATGAGTCCTGTACTCAACTTCTGACCATAGAGAGTTCTCCAGGTCATTGCCCAACAAACATTCTACTGGGAGATCAGCACTAACCACAACTTTCTTTAGGCCAGTTACCCCTCCCCAGGAAAAGTTAACAAGTGCCACACTATGTGTAGTAGTGACATTGCTGGCATTGGTCACCAGGTAATCATCGCCTGGCATGTATTGTCCAGGGTCCACAAAGTTAGGTGTCACCATAGTGACACTGGCACATGTGTCCCTGTAAGCTTGAGCCACTTTGTTGTTAATCAAAGGTGTCTGTCTGTATTTGCCCAGGTTACTGGGACTTATGTCAGGGGTCAAATCTATGTCCCCTTCACAAACCAGAACAGCCTGTGTAAGGGTTCTGACTAGGTCAGAATCTCCTTCAGTTCCCAAAGTGATTCCCACTAAACCCTTGGCTTGAGGACCAACACTGCTAACTGTACTAGTGGGTGCAGGTGCCTTAGGGGCTGCAGTGTTGGGGGCTCCACCCTTTTTACACTCACTTGTCCAGTGAGAGGTGTTCTTACAAGTTTTACACCAGGGTTTCTTCTGACCTTCTTTCTTCTTCTTCTTGGAAGTTTGGGACCCACCCTCTGTCTCAGTTTGGGGCCCTGTTGAAGACTTCTGGTCTTTAGCTTTCTGCTCCCCACCCTTCTGGTCTGTTTTCTTCTGGTCACCACCCTGGTTCTGGTTCTGGTTCTTTTGCTTAACTCTGGTTCTTACCCATTTATCTGCCCTCTTTCCCAATTCTTGGGGAGAGGTCAAATCTGAGTCAACCAAATGTTGATGCAACTGCTGGTTCTGACAATTATTTAAAATTTGTTCTCTCATCAGCAAATTGTACAATCCTTCATAGTCTGTAACCTTGCTTCCCAGCAACCATCCCTCCAGAGCCTTAGTGGCACACTCAACAAATTCAGACCAGTCCTGAGTCTGTGTCTTCTGGGTATCTCTGAACATTAACCTGTACTGTTCAGTGGTTAAGCCTAACCCATCAATCAGAGCACTCTTCAGGACCAGGTAGTTTCTAGAATCCCCATCACTAACTGTGAGGAGTCTGTCTCGGCCTCTACCTTCAAAGGAGAGCCACAAGATTGCTGCCCACTGCTCCTGAGGGATCTGCTGTACTCTGCAGGCTCTCTCCATTGCAGTAATCCATTTATGGATGTCATCCCCAGCTTTGTAGGGGGGCACAATCTTACTCAGGTTTCTATTATCAAAAGACCTGTCTTTATCCTTGTGGATATTGCTGCCACCAGTGGGTTCTATTACCCCACTCTCTCTAGGCTGTCTTGCTCTAGCAAGTTTCTCCTTAGCCAGGGCAACCTCTAACTCTTGCCTCTGGATCCTAAGCTCAGCCTCTCTCATCTTGGCCTCATGTTCCCTTCTCTGAGGGCTAGTCATCTCCTTTCTGGAGTGACCATGAGAGCCTCTAGAGACATGGGAGGTGTTGGATTCACCTGAGTGATGCCTTCTCCTCCTATGGCCCGGGTTAAGTCCACCTGGGGGTCTGAATGGGTTGTTACCTGATTCATTCCCAAGTTGACTTAAGTTAGCCTGGTTCAGTCTACTGACCAGCACCTGACTATCTCTGTCATCATCTGACTCACTGCTTTCCACCTCCTCCTCCTCTTCTTCTTCTTCCTCTTCATCTACCTGAGGAGCTCCAGTGGTGGAGGCTTCCTCATCTACTAGGATGATAGGGGTAGGGGTGTCTACAGTGTCATCCTCTGAAGGATGGCCTCCTTCAGCATTCCCTGTGGGGTTTGCTTTAGAGGTCTTTAGAGCCTCAGACTGATCCAAGAGCTCTCTTAGGTGGTCTGTAGTAGGGGTAGGCCCTGTCTTCAGACCCCTTAAGACACAAAGCTGTCTTAATTCCTTAAAAGGAAAAATAGCAAACTGGGATGGTGCCCTTGGAGGGTCACTCTCAACAGGAGTAAGTCCACTGGACCCCTCTGTTCCAGACATTGCTCTAGTGTGGGTGGATGTGTTGCAATCTACCTACACTGGTGTTTACCTACTAAACCTATCTAGTAGTTGTAGCTAGGGTGTGCTACTCCCTTTGCTCTACAACAACTAAGTTCAGTAGAACTTAAGTATACTAGTCTTGTTTTATATGTACCTAGCAGGTACCTGTATGATCTTTCAAATGATAATCTCAAAGATTGTAATGGTAAAACAACAGCAAGCTCAGATCCCACCGCTGCCACCAATGTGAGAAGTTGGCCTGGTATATAATGCTCACTAGTTCTAGTGATCACTTTGTACCATGCCAAGCAACCCTTATGATGATGGTTGTAATTCAACCTTGTAGACCAGTTATCCTAGTGGTAACGTGGACAAAGCAGTCTTAGGCTAAACTCTGAAAGGCATGTGAAGCCAGCTGTTATACCATACACAACCCCCTTGAATACCAAATGAAAGGGACACCACACAGATATATATTGAAAATATATATTGATTTATTAACTATAAAATCCCCTGGACTCTTTATGAGCACAGAAGCACAAGCGTTAAATCACAAGACAGTTTAAAATACACAAAAGTTGCACAATATGGATGAGCCCTAGGGGCCACCTAAACCATATACTAAATAAGTGGTATAAGAGATACCAGGAGGAAAGTGAAGAGGCCTAGGGCCTTGGGAATCGCTGGAGCTATTCGAGACTGGAGTTAACTAAGTCGGGAAAGGCCCACGGGACTCGGGTGCAGTGTTCAAAGTGCACGCACTTCTCAATACAAAGTCTATGGTGCGTAAAAAGCACAAAGTTAGAAAGTTAGGAACCTTCCGAGTGACCTACGGAGCTGAAACTTAAAACACAGGCCCTTGGGATGTGTACCAGTGCAGGAGCACCGGCGGAGCTGAGTTACCTCACCCACAGGAAGCGGGTGCACAGGGTCGAAGATGTGTCGGGTTTCGTCACGCTGGTCGATGGTGCTTGGAGCAGGAGATGCTGCAGGCGGCTCGATGAGAAGAGTTCCGGTGGATCCAAGGGTGGATCTGAAGATGTGAAGACCTGAAAGCAGAGGGGACAGTGTTCAAAGTCACTAGCCAGTGACTGCCGTGGAACCAGAGTGGAACCAGGTGATGTCGGGTGCAAACAGGCGTTGTCGGGTAGCTTCTTTCTGCAGCCACGTGGATACCCGGGGTCGAGGACGTCCAGGAGTCGGTCACGAGCTGTCCCACGTAGGCCTCTCGCTGTTGGCGGTGTCGGCGACCTGATCGGAGCAAACAGGCCTTGGCAAATGCAAGCCACGCAGGAGTTGAAAGATGCTGTTCACTCGGACCAGCAAGGTCAGAGCGGGTGCTCCTTTTCACAGGAGCTTGGGTAGGTCTGGAGCAACCAGACCTGCTGTTTAAATCTTCGGGTTCGTCGCCAAGATGGCCGCTGGCCGCGTGGCTAGTGGCCGGGATGGCGCGTCGAGTGGCACAATGCAAAAGGGCCCCACGCAGATCGTGGAGATGCTGGAGGGCTGATCTTCGGTGCAAGGGCTGCTCGGTGGTGGGGGTTCTCAATCCCCAAAGCACAACGTCGAGGATGCCTCAGAAGCTGCGCAGTCAGCTTTTCGGGTGTCTTTCAAGAGGTCCGGTCCCACGTCACTCGGTGCCTCCACGGGTCCCTTCTTTGCAGGGACTGTGGATCGGGCTCTGAGAGGTCTGGGAATCTGGTTCTTGTCGGGCTCTGGGCTCGGGCTCCGGCGGGAGGCGGCGGCAAAGCAGACGTCGAGTTGCTGGTTGGTACCTGTGTTCACAGGGTGGTCACTCCTTGGCCACAAGGGAGATTCTTCTTCAGTCTTCTGTGCAGCAGAATGTCGAAGTCCAGTCTTCTTCTTAGTTTAAGTTGATTTCGGGATGATCTGCTGTGCAATGGCACTGCTCCCCCTCTTATTCCAATCTAGGGGGTGGATCACCTACTAGGTCCCTCCTCTGGGAGGAACCAGGAAGGGGGGCGGTTACACCCCCTTTCCTTTGTCCAGCTCCGCGCCAGGACTGGGGCTGGAAGGCCCCAGAACCGGTTTGGGCTGGCCTATGCACGGGGACACCTTGTGTGCCCCGGGCATGTCTGATTCTTTTCAGCCCTGTCCTACCTAATACACAAAATCCTGTCTGGGGTGGTGCTCGCACCTCCCAAGGCAGGAAACCCTTTGTCCAGGCCACCATCTGCCGAGTTTCGGTCAGCAGCAGGAGGCCAGACTTGTGTCTGTGGTGGCAGCGTCCATTTTGTGGAGCTGAGGCTCTGTTTAACTTTAACCGGGGTTAAGGCTACACACATGTCGTGTCCCTCTAGAAGGGTGGAATGCTATCCCCGTCGCCAGAACTGGCGAGGGGATAGTATTCCAATTCGTATGACACCTTACTCGACATGTTTTGATAAAGCCAAACCAAAGATAGCATTTAACCGCGAGGATTATAATGCACTTAAGAGTATATGGTATGGCAATATCCCGGAACAGCTTAGGGAGTGGTTCCCGACAGCTGCAGACAGGCTCAGCTCATGCTAGAGCACCATCTCACATATTTCCAAGCACTCTGCCTCCAGGATTGATGAGGCCTTCCATAGGAGTGGCTGATAGGAACATATGTGTCCAGTTTAGGGTTAGGCACAGGCATACTGTACCTAAGTAAGAGGTGGTTACACCGACTTACCCCAGCTGAGTGTTCAGCCAGTTGTGTCAAAGATGGAGGCCAGGCCAGGGGTGGCACAATACGTGCTGCAGCCCCTGGTAGGCCTTGGATACACCTATGCCCTGGGCACCTAGGGTGCACTATTACAGGGGCTCATAAGGTGAACCAGTTCCAATTCGTAATGCACCTAGAGTGCATTGGCATCAATTTAGAGAGAGAACAGCAGGCTGTGGGTCTGATTAGCAGGCCCACAGCCACATTAAGTCAGAAACCAGTGAAGCAAAAAGCAAAAATTTGGGGTGACCATAGGATAGCAGACCCTACTCTCCTACACCCATTGCACCAGTTAACTGGGGAATGATACAGGACTCCTTAAAACATATCTCTACCATATGAGGGTAAAAATCCAGGTCCTGCATCTATTTTGTTAAATGGTTTAAATTAAAGTATGAAGACACCAGCTATAAGCAGGCCGAAATAGCTCAGTTGGGAGAGCGTTAGACTGAAGATCTAAAGGTCCCTGGTTTAATCCCGGGTTTCGGCACAGTTGAGAGGTTCCTTGCTTCTAACAAAATAGGTCTTGGAATCAGCTGTAGTACTTTTTCTCTATTCATCAAATTTTTTCCAACTGATCTACAACACAATCAATTTAACATAGACTTTGCTTTATGTCCTCCTTCTAAACTTGCTTCCACCTCTCTTACCTTCAGGTTTGACAATTAATATTTCCCATTTCATGCTTTTTTGTAAAGTAAACTCTTGTCTGCATTACCTTCCACCTCCCCTTGAATACAGATGTCAGTAGTCAGATGACATTGCTTACCTACTCATGCCAAATATATCTGGGTAATATAGTGCTAGTCCATTCAGAGTTAAAAAAACAACTACCTAACCTGGATCCCAAAACTGCTATTTGCCCATTGCACCAGTTAATTGCGGAATGATACAGGACTCCTTAAACATATCTCTACCATATGAGGTTAAAAATCCAGGTCCTGCATCTATTTTGTTAAATGGTTTAAATTAAAGTATGAAGACCACAGCTATAAGCAGGCCGCAATAGCTCAGTTGGGAGAGCGTTAGACTGAAGATCTAAAGGTCCCTGGTTCAATCCTGGGTTTCAGCACAGTTGAGAGGTTCCTTGCTTCTAACAAAATAGGTCTTGGAATCAGCTGTAGTACTTTTTTCTCTATCAACATTTTTATCAACTGATCTACAAAATGATCAATTCAACATAGACTTTGCTTTCTGTCCTCCTTTTAAACTTTCTTCCACCTATCTTGCCTTCAGGTTTGACAATGAATGTTTCCCATTTCGTCCTTTTTTGTAAAGTAAACTCTTGTCTGCATCACATTCCACTTCCCCTTGAACACAGATGTCAGTAGTCAGATGACATTGCTTACCTACTCATGCCAAATATATCTAGGTAATATAGTGCTAGTCCATTTCGAGTTAAAAAAACAACTACCTAACCTGGATCCCAAAAATGCTATTTACCCATTGCACCAGTTAACTGGGGAATGATACAGGACTCCTTAAAACATATCTCTACCATATGAGGTTAAAAATCCAGGTCCTGCATCTATTTTGTTAAATGGTTTAAATTAAAGTATGAAGACCACAGCTATAAGCAGGCCGAAATAGCTCAGTTGGGAGAGCGTTAGACTGAAGATCTAAAGGTCCCTGATTCAATCCCGGGTTTCGGCACAGTTGAGAGGTTCCTTGCTTCTAACAAAATAGGTCTTGGAATCAGCTGTAGTACTTTTTCTCTATTCATCAAATTTTTTCCAACTGATCTACAACACAATCAATTTAACATAGACTTTGGTTTATGTACTCCTTCTAAACTTGCTTCCACCTCTCTTACCTTCAGGTTTGACAATGAATATTTCCCATTTCATGCTTTTTTGTAAAGTAAACTCTTGTCTGCATTACCTTCCACTTCCCCTTGAACACAGCTGTCAGTAGTCAGATGACATTGCTTACCTACTCATGCCAAATATATCTGGGTAATATAGTGCTAGTCCATTCAGAGTTAAAAAAACAACTACCTAACCTGGATCCCAAAAATGCTATTTACCCATTGCACCAGTTAATTACGGAATGATACAGGACTCCTTAAAACATATCTCACCATATGAGGTTAAAAATCCAGGTCCTGCATCTATTTTGTTAAATGGTTTAAATTAAAGTATGAAGACCACAGCTATAAGCAGGCCAAAATAGCTAAGCTGGGAGAGCGTTAGACTGAAGATCTAAAGGTCCCTGGTTCAATCCCGGGTTTCGGCACAGTTGAGAGGTTCCTTGCTTCTAACAAAATAGGTCTTGGAATCAGCTGTAGTACTCTTTTCTCTATCAACATTTTTATCAACTGATCTACAAAATGATCAATTCAACATAGACTTTGCTTTCTGTCCTCCTTTTAAACTTTCTTCCACCTATCTTGCCTTCAGGTTTGACTATGAATGTTTTCCATTTTGTCCTTTTTTGTAAAGTAAACTCTTGTCTGCATCACATTCCACTTCCCCTTGAACACAGATGTCAGTAGTCAGATGACATTGCTTACCTACTCATGCCAAATATATCTGGGTAATATAGTGCTAGTCCATTCAGAGTTAAAAAAACAACTACCTAACCTGGATCCCAAAAATGCTATTTACCCATTGCACCAGTTAACTGGGGAATGATACAGGACTCCTTAAAACATATCTCTACCATATGAGGTTAAAAATCCAGGTCCTGCATCTATTTTGTTAAATGGTTCAAATTAAAGTATGAAGACCCCAGCTATCAGAAGGCCGAAATAGCTCAGTTGGCCGCGCGTTAGACTGAAGATCTAAAGGTCCCTGGTTCGATCCCGGGTTTCGGCACAGTTGAGAGGTTCCTTGCTTCTAACAAAATAGGTCTTGGAATCAGCTGTTGTACTTTTTCTCTATTCATCAAATTTTTTCCAACTGATCTACAACACAATCAATTTAACATAGACTTTGCTTTATGTCCTCCTTCTAAACTTGCTTCCACCTCTCTTACCTTCAGGTTTGACAATGAATATTTCCCATTTCATGCTTTTTTGTAAAGTAAACTCTTGTCTGCATTACCTTCCACCTCCCCTTGAATACAGATGTCAGTAGTCAGATGACATTGCTTACCTACTCATGCCAAATATATCTGGGAATTATAGTGCTAGTCCATTCAGAGTTAAAAAAACAACTACCTAACCTGGATCCCAAAACTGCTATTTGCCCATTGCACCAGTTAATTGCGGAATGATACAGGACTCCTTAAAACATATCTCTACCATATGAGGTTAAAAATCCAGGTCCTGCATCTATTTTGTTAAATGGTTTAAATTAAAGTATGAAGACCACAGCTATAAGCAGGCCGCAATAGCTCAGTTGGGAGAGCGTTAGACTGAAGATCTAAAGGTCCCTGGTTCAATCCTGGGTTTCGGCACAGTTGAGAGGTTCCTTGCTTCTAACAAAATAGGTCTTGGAATCAGCTGTAGTACTTTTTTCTCTATCAACCTTTTTATCAACTGATCTACAAAATGATCAATTCAACATAGACTTTGCTTTCTGTCCTCCTTTTAAACTTTCTTCCACCTATCTTGCCTTCAGGTTTGACTATGAATGTTTTCCATTTCGTCCTTTTTTGTAAAGTAAACTCTTGTCTGCATCACATTCCACTTCCCCTTGAACACAGATGTCAGTAGTCAGATGACATTGCTTACCTACTCATGCCAAATATATCTGGGTAATATAGTGCTAGTCCATTCAGAGTTAAAAAAACAACTACCTAACCTGGATCCCAAAAATGCTATTTACCCATTGCACCAGTTAACTGGGGAATGATACAGGACTCCTTAAAACATATCTCTACCATATGAGGTTAAAAATCCAGGTCCTGCATCTATTTTGTTAAATGGTTCAAATTAAAGTATGAAGACCCCAGCTATCAGAAGGCCGAAATAGCTCAGTTGGGAGAGCGTTAGACTGAAGATTTAAAGGTCCCTGGTTCAATCCCGGGTTTCGGCACAGTAGAGAGGTTCCTTGCTTCTAACAAAATAGGTCTTGGAATCAGCTGTAGTACTTTTTCTCTATTCATCAAATTTTTTCCAACTGATCTACAACACAATCAATTTAACATAGACTTTGCTTTATGTACTCCTTCTAAACTTGCTTCCACCTCTCTTACCTTCAGGTTTGACAATGAATATTTCCCATTTCATGCTTTTTTGTAAAGTAAACTCTTGTCTGCATTACCTTCCACTTCCCCTTGAACACAGATGTCAGTAGTCAGATGACATTGCTTACCTACTCATGCCAAATATATCTGGGTAATATAGTGCTAGTCCATTAAGAGTTAAAAAAACAACTACCTAACCTGGATCCAAAAAATGCTATTTACCCATCTTACCAGTTAATTGCGGAATGATACAGGACTCCTTAAAACATATCTCTACCATATGAGGTTAAAAATCCAGGTCCTGCATCTATTTTGTTAAATGGTTTAAATTAAAGTATGAAGACCACAGCTATAAGCAGGCCGAAATAGCTCAGTTGGGAGAGCGTTAGACTGAAGATCTAAAGGTCCCTGGTTCAATCCCGGGTTTCGGCACAGTTGAGAGGTTCCTTGCTTCTAACAAAATAGGTCTTGGAATCAGCTGTAGTACTTTTTCTCTATTCATCAAATTTTTTCCAACTGATCTACAACACAATCAATTTAACATAGACTTTGCTTTATGTCCTCCTTCTAAACTTGCTTCCACCTCTCTTACCTTCAGGTTTGACAATGAATATTTCCCATTTCATGCTTTTTTGTAAAGTAAACTCTTGTCTGCATTACCTTCCACCTCCCCTTGAATACAGATGTCAGTAGTCAGATGACATTGCTTACCTACTCATGCCAAATATATCTGGGTAATATAGTGCTAGTCCATTCAGAGTTAAAAAAACAACTACCTAACCTGGATCCCAAAACTGCTATTTGCCCATTGCACCAGTTAATTGCGGAATAATACAGGACTCCTTAAAACATATCTCTACCATATGAGGTTAAAAATCCAGGTCCTGCATCTATTTTGTTAAATGGTTTAAATTAAAGTATGAAGACCACAGATATAAGCAGGCCGCAATAGCTCAGTTGGGAGAGCGTTAGACTGAAGATCTAAAGGTCCCTGGTTCAATCCCGGGTTTCGGCACAGTTGAGAGGTTCCTTGCTTCTAACAAAATAGGTCTTGGAATCAGCTGTAGTACTTTTTTCTCTATCAACATTTTTATCAACTGATCTACAAAATGATCAATTCAACATAGACTTTGCTTTCTGTCCTCCTTTTAAACTTTCTTCCACCTATCTTGCCTTCAGGTTTGACAATGAATGTTTCCCATTTCGTCCTTTTTTGTAAAGTAAACTCTTGTCTGCATCACATTCCACTTCCCCTTGAACACAGATGTCAGTAGTCAGATGACATTGCTTACCTACTCATGCCAAATATATCTAGGTAATATAGTGCTAGTCCATTTCGAGTTAAAAAAACAACTACCTAACCTGGATCCCAAAAATGCTATTTACCCATTGCACCAGTTAACTGGGGAATGATACAGGACTCCTTAAAACATATCTCTACCATATGAGGTTAAAAATCCAGGTCCTGCATCTATTTTGTTAAATGGTTTAAATTAAAGTATGAAGACCACAGCTATAAGCAGGCCGAAATAGCTCAGTTGGGAGAGCGTTAGACTGAAAATCTAAAGGGCCCTGATTCAATCCCGGGTTTCGGCACAGTTGAGAGGTTCCTTGCTTCTAACAAAATAGGTCTTGGAATCAGCTGTAGTACTTTTTCTCTATTCATCAAATTTTTTCCAACTGATCTACAACACAATCAATTTAACATAGACTTTGCTTTATGTACTCCTTCTAAACTTGCTTCCACCTCTCTTACCTTCAGGTTTGACAATGAATATTTCCCATTTCATGCTTTTTTGTAAAGTAAACTCTTGTCTGCATTACCTTCCACTTCCCCTTGAACACAGATGTCAGTAGTCAGATGACATTGCTTACCTACTCATGCCAAATATATCTGGGTAATATAGTGCTAGTCCATTCAGAGTTAAAAAAACAACTACCTAACCTGGATCCCAAAAATGCTATTTACCCATTGCACCAGTTAATTGCGGAATGATACAGGACTCCTTAAAACATATCTCACCATATGAGGTTAAAAATCCAGGTCCTGCATCTATTTTGTTAAATGGTTTAAATTAAAGTATGAAGACCACAGCTATAAGCAGGCCAAAATAGCTAAGCTGGGAGAGCGTTAGACTGAACATCTAAAGGTCCCTGGTTCAATCCTGGGTTTCGGCACAGTTGAGAGGTTCCTTGCTTCTAACAAAATAGGTCTTGGAATCAGCTGTAGTACGCTTATCTCTATCAACATTTTTATCAACTGATCTACAAAATGATCGATTCAACATAGACTTTGCTTTCTGTCCTCCTTTTAAACTTTCTTCCACCTATCTTGCCTTCAGGTTTGACTATGAATGTTTTCCATTTTGTCCTTTTTTGTAAAGTAAACTCTTGTCTGCATCACATTCCACTTCCCCTTGAACACAGATGTCAGTAGTCAGATGACATTGCTTACCTACTCATGCCAAATATATCTGGGTAATATAGTGCTTGTCCATTCAGAGTTAAAAAAACAACTACCTAACCTGGATCCCAAAAATGCTATTTACCCATTGCACCAGTTAACTGGGGAATGATACAGGACTCCTTAAAACATATCTCTACCATATGAGGTTAAAAATCCAGGTCCTGCATCTATTTTGGTAAATGGTTCAAATTAAAGTATGAAGACCCCAGCTATCAGAAGGCCGAAATAGCTCAGTTGGGAGAGCGTTAGACTGAAGATCTAAAGGTCCCTGGTTCAATCCCGGGATTCGGCACAGTTGAGAGGCTCCTTGCTTCTAACAAATAGGTCTTGGAATCAGCTGTAGTACTTTTTTCTCTATTAACATTTTTATCAACTGATCTACAAAATGATCAATTCAACATAGACTTTGCTTTCTGTCCTCCTTTTAAACTTTCTTCCACCTATCTTGCCTTCAGGTTTGACTATGAATGTTTTCCATTTCGTCCTTTTTTGTAAAGTAAACTCTTGTCTGCATCACATTCCACTTCCCCTTGAACACAGATGTCAGTAGTCAGATGACATTGCTTACCTACTCATGCCAAATATATCTGGGTAATATAGTGCTAGTCCATTCAGAGTTAAAAAAACAACTACCTAACCTGGATCCCAAAAATGCTATTTACCCATTGCACCAGTTAACTGGGGAATGATACAGGACTCCTTAAAACATATCTCTACCATATGAGGTTAAAAATCCAGGTCCTGCATCTATTTTGTTAAATGGTTTAAATTAAAGTATGAAGACCACAGCTATAAGCAGGCTGAAATAGCTCAGTTGGGAGAGCGTTAGACTGAAAATCTAAAGGGCCCTGATTCAATCCCGGGTTTCGGCACAGTTGAGAGGTTCCTTGCTTCTAACAAAATAGGTCTTGGAATCAGCTGTAGTACTTTTTCTCTATTCATCAAATTTTTTCCAACTGATCTACAACACAATCAATTTAACATAGACTTTGCTTTATGTACTCCTTCTAAACTTGCTTCCACCTCTCTTACCTTCAGGTTTGACAATGAATATTTCCCATTTCATGCTTTTTTGTAAAGTAAACTCTTGTCTGCATTACCTTCCACTTCCCCTTGAACACAGATGTCAGTAGTCAGATGACATTGCTTACCTACTCATGCCAAATATATTTGGGTAATATAGTGCTAGTCCATTCAGAGTTAAAAAAACAACTACCTAACCTGGATCCCAAAAATGCTATTTACCCATTGCACCAGTTAATTGCGGAATGATACAGGACTCCTTAAAACATATCTCACCATATGAGGTTAAAAATCCAGGTCCTGCATCTATTTTGTTAAATGGTTTAAATTAAAGTATGAAGACCACAGCTATAAGCAGGCCAAAATAGCTAAGCTGGGAGAGCGTTAGACTGAAGATCTAAAGGTCCCTGGTTCAATCCCGGGTTTCGGCACAGTTGAGAGGTTCCTTGCTTCTAACAAAATAGGTCTTGCAATCAGCTGTAGTACTCTTTTCTCTATCAACATTTTTATCAACTGATCTACAAAATGATCAATTCAACATAGACTTTGCTTTCTGTCCTCCTTTTAAACTTTCTTCCACCTATCTTGCCTTCAGGTTTGACTATGAATGTTTTCCATTTTGTCCTTTTTTGTAAAGTAAACTCTTGTCTGCATCACATTCCACTTCCCCTTGAACACAGATGTCAGTAGTCAGATGACATTGCTTACCTACTCATGCCAAATATATCTGGGTAATATAGTGCTAGTCCATTCAGAGTTAAAAAAACAACTACCTAACCCGGATCCCAAAAATGCTATTTACCCATTGCACCAGTTAACTGGGGAATGATACAGGACTCCTTAAAACATATCTCTACCATATGAGGTTAAAAATCCAGGTCCTGCATCTATTTTGTTAAATGGTTCAAATTAAAGTATGAAGACCCCAGCTATCAGAAGGCCGAAATAGCTCAGTTGGCCGAGCGTTAGACTGAAGATCTAAAGGTCCCTGGTTCAATCCCGGGTTTCGGCACAGTTGAGAGGTTCCTTGCTTCTAACAAAATAGGTCTTGGGATCAGCTGTAGTTCTTTTTCTCTATTCATCAAATTTTTTCCAACTGATCTACAACACAATCAATTTAACATAGACTTTGCTTTATGTCCTCCTTCTAAACTTGCTTCCACCTCTCTTACCTTCAGGTTTGACAATGAATATTTCCCATTTCATGCTTTTTTGTAAAGTAAACTCTTGTCTGCATTACCTTCCACTTCCCCTTGAACACAGATGTCAGTAGTCAGATGACATTGCTTACCTACTCATGCCAAATATATCTGGGTAATATAGTGCTAGTCCATTCAGAGTTAAAAAAACAACTACCTAACCTGGATCCAAAAAATGCTATTTACCCATTGCACCAGTTAATTGCGGAATGATACAGGTCTCCTTAAAACATATCTCTACCATATGAGGTTAAAAATCCAGGTCCTGCATCTATTTTGTTAAATGGTTTAAATTAAAGTATGAAGACCACAGCTAAAAGCAGGCCGAAATAGCTCAGTTGGGACAGCGTTATACTGCAGATCTAACGGTCCCTGGTTCAATCCCGGGTTTCGGCACAGTTGAGAGGTTCCTTGCTTCTAACAAAATAGGTCTTAGAATCAGCTGTAGTACTTTTTCTCTATTCATCACATTTTTTCCAACTGATCTACAACACAATCAATTTAACATAGACTTTGCTTTATGACCTCCTTCTAAACTTGCTTCCACCTCTCTTACCTTCAGGTTTGACAATGAATATTTCCCATTTCATGCTTTTTTGTAAAGTAAACTCTTGTCTGCATTACCTTCCACCTCCCCTTGAATACAGATGTCAGTAGTCAGATGACATTGCTTACCTACTCATGCCAAATATATCTGGATCCCAAAAATGCTATTTACCCATTGCACCAGTTAATTGCGGAATGATATAGGACTCCTTAAAACATATCTCACCATATGAGGTTAAAAATCCAGGTCCTGCATCTATTTTGTTAAATGGTTTAAATTAAAGTATGAAGACCACAGCTATCAGAAGGCTGAAATAGCTCAGTTGGGAGAGCGTTAGACTGAAGATCTAAAGGTCCCTGGTTCAATACCGGGTTTCGGCACAGTTGAGAGGTTCCTTGCTTCTAACAAAATAGGTCTTGGAATCAGCTGTAGTACTTTTTTCTCTATCAACATTTTTATCAACTGATCTACAAAATGATCAATTCAACATAGACTTTGCTTTCTGTCCTCCTTTTAAACTTTCTTCCACCTATCTTGCCTTCAGGTTTGACTATGAATGTTTTCCATTTCGTCCTTTATTGTAAAGTAAACTCTTGTCTGCATCACATTCCACTTCCCCTTGAACACAGATGTCAGTAGTCAGATGACATTGCTTACCTACTCATGCCAAATATATCTGGGTAATATAGTGCTAGTCCATTCAGAGTTAAAAAAACAACTACCTAACCTGGATCCCAAAAATGCTATTTACCCATTGCACCAGTTAACTGGGGAATGATACAGGACTCCTTAAAACATAACCTACCATATGAGGTTAAAAATCCAGGTCCTGCATCTATTTTGTTAAATGGTTTAAATTAAAGTATGAAGACCACAGCTCTAAGCAGGCCGAAATAGCTCAGTTGGGCGAGCGTTAGACTGAAGATCTAAAGGTCCCTGGTTCAATCACGGGTTTCGGCACAGTTGAGAGGTTCCTTGCTTCTAACAAAATAGGTCTTGGGATCAGCTGTAGTTCTTTTTCTCTATTCATTAAATTTTTTCCAACTGATCTACAACACAATCATTTTAACATAGACTTTGCTTTATGTCCTCCTTCTAAACTTGCTTCCACCTCTCTTACCTTCAGGTTTGACAATGAATATTTCCCATTTCATGCTTTTTTGTAAAGTAAACTCTTGTCTGCATTACCTTCCACTTCCCCTTGAACACAGATGTCAGTAGTCAGATGACATTGCTTACCTACTCATGCCAAATATATCTGGGTAATATAGTGCTAGTCCATTCAGAGTTAAAAAAACAACTACCTAACCTGGATCCAAAAAATGCTATTTACCCATTGCACCAGTTAATTGCGGAATGATACAGGACTCCTTAAAACATATCTCTACCATGTGAGGTTAAAAATCCAGGTCCTGCATCTATTTTGTTAAATGGTTTAAATTAAAGTATGAAGACCTCAGCTATAAGCAGGCCGAAATAGCTCAGTTGGGAGAGCGTTAGACTGAAGATCTGAAGGTCCCTGGTTCAATCCCGGGTTTCGGCACAGTTGAGAGGTTCCTTGCTTCTAACAAAATAGGTCTTGGAATCAGCTGTAGTACTTTTTCTCTATTCATCAAATTTTTTCCAACTGATCTACAACACAATCAATTTAACATAGACTTTGCTTTATGTCCTCCTTCTAAACTTGCTTCCACCTCTCTTACCTTCAGGTTTGACAATGAATATTTCCCATTTCATGCTTTTTTGTAAAGTAAACTCTTGTCTGCATTACCTTCCACTTCCCCTTGAACACAGATGTCAGTAGTCAGATGTCATTGCTTACCTACTCATGCCAAATATATCTGGGTAATATAGTGCTAGTCCATTCAGAGTTAAAAAAACAACTACCTAACCTGGATCCCAAAAATGCTATTTGCCCATTGCACCAGTTAATTGCGGAATGATACATGACTCCTTAAAACATATCTCTACCATATGAGGTTAAAAATCCAGGTCCTGCATCTATTTTGTTAAATGGTTTAAATTAAAGTATGAAGACTACAGCTAGCAGGAGGCAGAAATAGCTCAGTTGGGAGAGCGTTAGACTGAAGATCTAAAGGTCCCTGGTTTAATCCCGGGTTTCGGCACTGTTGAGAGGTTCCTTGCTTCTCACAAAATAAGTCTTGGAATCAGCTGTAGTACTTTTTTCTCTATCAACATTTTTATCAACTGATCCACAAAATGACCAATTCAACATAGACTTTGCTTTCTGTCCTCCTTTTAAACTTTCTTCCACCTATCTTTCCTTCAGGTTTGACTATGAATGTTTCCCATTTCGTCCTTTTTTGTAAAGTAAACTCTTGTCTGCATCACATTCCACTTCCCCTTGAACACAGATGTCAGTAGTCAGATGACATTGCTTACCTACTCATGCCAAATATATCTGGGTAATATAATGCTAGTCCATTCAGAGTTAAAAAAACAACTACCTAACCTGGATCCCAAAAATGCTATTTACCCATTGCACCAGTTAACTGGGGAATGATACAGGACTCCTTAAAACATATGTCTACCATATGAGGTTAAAAATCCAGGTCCTGCATCTATTTTGTTAAATGGTTCAAATTAAAGTATGAAGACCCCAGCTATCAGAAGGCCAAAATAGCTCGGTTGGGAGAGCGTTAGACTGAAGGTCTAAAGGTCCCTAGTTCAATCCCGGGTTTCGGCACAGTTGAGAGGTTCCTTGCTTCTAACAAAATAGGTCTTGGAATCAGCTGTAGTACTTTTTCTCTATTCATCAAATTTTTTCCAACTGATCTACAACACAATCAATTTAACATAGACTTTGCTTTATGTCCTCCTTCTAAACTTGCTTCCACCTCTCTTACCTTCAGGTTTGACTATGAATATTTCCCATTTCCGGCTTTTTTGTAAAGTAAACTCTTGTCTGCATTACCTTCCACCTCCCCTTGAATACAGATGTCAGTAGTCAGATGACATTGCTTACCTACTCATGCCAAATATATCTGGGTTAATATAGTGCTAGTCCATTCAGAGTTAAAAAAACAACTACCTAACCTGGATCCCAAAACTGCTATTTGCCCATTGCACCAGTTAATTGCGGAATGATACAGGACTCCTTAAAACATATCTCTACCATATGAGGTTAAAAATCCAGGTCCTGCATCTATTTTGTTAAATGGTTTAAATTAAAGTATGAAGACCACAGCTATAAGCAGGCCGCAATAGCTCAGTTGGGAGAGCGTTAGACTGAAGATCTAAAGGTCCCTGGTTCAATCCCGGGTTTCTGCACAGTTGAGAGGTTCCTTGCTTCTAACAAAATAGGTCTTGGAATCAGCTGTAGTACTTTTTTCTCTATCAACATTTTTATCAACTGATCTACAAAATGATCAATTCAACATAGACTTTGCTTTCTGTCCTCCTTTTAAACTTTCTTCCACCTATCTTGCCTTCAGGTTTGACAATTAATGTTTCCCATTTCGTCCTTTTTTGTAAAGTAAATTCTTGTCTGCATCACATTCCACTTCCCCTTGAACACAGATGTCAGTAGTCAGATGACATTGCTTACCTACTCATGCCAAATATATCTAGGTAATATAGTGCTAGTCCATTCAGAGTTATAAAAACAACTACCTAACCTGGATCCCAAAAATGCTATTTACCCATTGCACCAGTTAACTGGGGAATGATACAGGACTCCTTAAAACATATCTCTACCATATGAGGTTAAAAATCCAGGTCCTGCATCTAGGATGCCTTCTGATCTTGCTTCTCCTTTTATCCGTCTTCAGGGCGGGCGTAAACCCGCCCCTGCCTGCCCCAAGGGCGTGGCCAGCCGCGTCAGTGTCTAGGCCAACCCACTCTAGGGCGGGAACAGGCGCGCCCCGGCTACGCCGCTTCGGGCATACCAGCCGAGACTCGCCTCCCGCCCAAGATGGCTTCCCGGGGGGATCGTGGTACTCCGCCATACGTTCGGGGGGACCGAGTGGTCGCCCCTTTCCAAAAAACAACTACCTAACCTGGATCCCAAAACTGCTATTTGCCCATTGCACCAGTTAATTGCGGAATGATACAGGACTCCTTAAAACATATTTCTACCATATGAGGTTAAAAATCCAGGTCCTGCATCTATTTTGTTAAATGGTTTAAATTAAAGTATGAAGACCACAGCTATAAGCAGGCCGCAATAGCTCAGTTGGGAGAGCGTTAGACTGAAGATCTAAAGGTCCCAGGTTCAATCCCGGGTTTCTGCACAGTTGAGAGGTTCCTTGCTTCTAACAAAATAGGTCTTGGAATAAGCTGTAGTACTTTTTTCTCTATCAACATTTTTATCAACTGATCTACAAAATGATCAATTCAACATAGACTTTGCTTTCTGTCCTCTTTTTAAACTTTCTTCCACCTATCTTGCCTTCAGGTTTGACAATGAATGTTTCCCATTTCGTCCTTTTTTGTAAAGTAAACTCTTGTCTGCATCACATTCCACTTCCCCTTGAACACAGATGTCAGTAGTCAGATGACATTGCTTACCTACTCATGCCAAATATATCTAGGTAATATAGTGCTAGTCCATTCAGAGTTAAAAAACAACTACCTAACCTGGATCCCAAAAATGCTATTTACCCATTGCACCAGTTAATTGCGGAATGATACAGGACTCCTTAAAACATATCTCACCATATGAGGTTAAAAATCCAGGTCCTGCATCTATTTTGTTAAATGGTTTAAATTAAAGTATGAAGACCGCAGCTATAAGCAGGCCGAAATAGCTAAGTTGGGAGAGCGTTAGACTGAAGATCTAAAGGTCCCTGGTTCAATCCCGGGTTTCGGCACAGTTGAGAGGTTCCTTGCTTCTAACAAAATAGGTCTTGGAATCAGCTGTAGTACTTTTTTCTCTATCAACATTTTTATCAACTGATCTACAAAATGATCAATTCAACATAGACTTTGCTATCTGTCCTCCTTTTAAACTTTCTTCCACCTATCTTGCCTTCAGGTTTGACTATGAATGTTTTCCATTTCGTCCTTTTTTGTAAAGTAAACTCTTGTCTGCATCACATTCCACTTCCCCTTGAACACAGATGTCAGTAGTCAGATGACATTGCTTACCTACTCATGCCAAATATATCTGGGTAATATAGTGCTAGTCCATTCAGAGTTAAAAAAACAACTACCTAACCTGGATCCCAAAAATGCTATTTACCCATTGCACCAGTTAACTGGGGAATGATACAGGACTCCTTAAAACATATCTCTACCATATGAGGTTAAAAATCCAGGTCCTGCATCTATTTTGTTAAATGGTTCAAATTAAAGTATGAAGACCCCAGCTATCAGAAGGCCGAAATAGCTAAGTTGGGAGAGCGTTAGACTGAAGATCTAAAGGTCCCTGGTTCAATCCAGGGTTTCGGCACAGTTGAGAGGTTCCTTGCTTCTAACAAAATAGGTCTTGGAATCAGCTGTAGTACTTTTTCTCTATTCATCAAATTTTTTCCAACTGATCTACAACACAATCAATTTAACATAGACTTTGCTTTATGTCCTCCTTCTAAACTTGCTTCCACCTCTCTTACCTTCAGGTTTGACAATGAATATTTCCCATTTCATGCTTTTTTGTAAAGTAAACTCTTGTCTGCATTACCTTCCACCTCCCCTTGAATACAGATGTCAGTAGTCAGATGACATTGCTTACCTACTCATGCCAAATATATCTGGGTAATATAGTGCTAGTCCATTCAGAGTTAAAAAAACAACTACCTAACCTGGATCCCAAAACTGCTATTTGCCCATTGCACCAGTTAATTGCGGAATGATACAGGACTCCCCTTAAAACATATCTCTACCATATGAGGTTAAAAATCCAGGTCCTGCATCTATTTTGTTAAATAGTTTAAATTAAAGTATGAAGACCACAGCTATAAGCAGGCCGAAATAGCTCAGTTGGAAGAGCGTTAGACTGAAGATCTAAAGGTCCCTGGTTCCATCCTGGGTTTCGGCACAGTTGAGAGGTTCCTTGCTTCTAACAAAATAGGTCTTGGAATCAGCTGTAGTACTTTTTTCTCTATCAACATTTTTATCAACTGATCTACAAAATGATCAATTCAACATAGACTTTGCTTTCTGTCCTCCTTTTAAACTTTCTTCCACCTATCTTGCCTTCAGGTTTGACAATGAATGTTTCCCATTTCGTCCTTTTTTGTAAAGTAAACTCTTGTCTGCATCACATTCCACTTCCCCTTGAACACAGATGTCAGTAGTCAGATGACATTGCTTACCTACTCATGCCAAATATATCTAGGTAATATAGTGCTAGTCCATTCAGAGTTAAAAAAACAACTACCTAACCTGGATCCCAAAAATGCTATTTACCCATTGCACCAGTTAACTGGGGAATGATACAGGACTCCTTAAAACATATCTCTACCATATGAGGGTAAAAATCCAGGTCCTGCATCTATTTTGTTAAATGGTTTAAATTAAAGTATGAAGACACCAGCTATAAGCAGGCCGAAATAGCTCAGTTGGGAGAGCGTTAGACTGAAGATCTAAAGGTCCCTGGTTTAATCCCGGGTTTCGGCACAGTTGAGAGGTTCCTTGCTTCTAACAAAATAGGTCTTGGAATCAGCTGTAGTACTTTTTCTCTATTCATCAAATTTTTTCCAACTGATCTACAACACAATCAATTTAACATAGACTTTGCTTTATGTCCTCCTTCTAAACTTGCTTCCACCTCTCTTACCTTCAGGTTTGACAATTAATATTTCCCATTTCATGCTTTTTTGTAAAGTAAACTCTTGTCTGCATTACCTTCCACCTCCCCTTGAATACAGATGTCAGTAGTCAGATGACATTGCTTACCTACTCATGCCAAATATATCTGGGTAATATAGTGCTAGTCCATTCAGAGTTAAAAAAACAACTACCTAACCTGGATCCCAAAACTGCTATTTGCCCATTGCACCAGTTAATTGCGGAATGATACAGGACTCCTTAAACATATCTCTACCATATGAGGTTAAAAATCCAGGTCCTGCATCTATTTTGTTAAATGGTTTAAATTAAAGTATGAAGACCACAGCTATAAGCAGGCCGCAATAGCTCAGTTGGGAGAGCGTTAGACTGAAGATCTAAAGGTCCCTGGTTCAATCCTGGGTTTCAGCACAGTTGAGAGGTTCCTTGCTTCTAACAAAATAGGTCTTGGAATCAGCTGTAGTACTTTTTTCTCTATCAACATTTTTATCAACTGATCTACAAAATGATCAATTCAACATAGACTTTGCTTTCTGTCCTCCTTTTAAACTTTCTTCCACCTATCTTGCCTTCAGGTTTGACAATGAATGTTTCCCATTTCGTCCTTTTTTGTAAAGTAAACTCTTGTCTGCATCACATTCCACTTCCCCTTGAACACAGATGTCAGTAGTCAGATGACATTGCTTACCTACTCATGCCAAATATATCTAGGTAATATAGTGCTAGTCCATTTCGAGTTAAAAAAACAACTACCTAACCTGGATCCCAAAAATGCTATTTACCCATTGCACCAGTTAACTGGGGAATGATACAGGACTCCTTAAAACATATCTCTACCATATGAGGTTAAAAATCCAGGTCCTGCATCTATTTTGTTAAATGGTTTAAATTAAAGTATGAAGACCACAGCTATAAGCAGGCCGAAATAGCTCAGTTGGGAGAGCGTTAGACTGAAGATCTAAAGGTCCCTGATTCAATCCCGGGTTTCGGCACAGTTGAGAGGTTCCTTGCTTCTAACAAAATAGGTCTTGGAATCAGCTGTAGTACTTTTTCTCTATTCATCAAATTTTTTCCAACTGATCTACAACACAATCAATTTAACATAGACTTTGGTTTATGTACTCCTTCTAAACTTGCTTCCACCTCTCTTACCTTCAGGTTTGACAATGAATATTTCCCATTTCATGCTTTTTTGTAAAGTAAACTCTTGTCTGCATTACCTTCCACTTCCCCTTGAACACAGCTGTCAGTAGTCAGATGACATTGCTTACCTACTCATGCCAAATATATCTGGGTAATATAGTGCTAGTCCATTCAGAGTTAAAAAAACAACTACCTAACCTGGATCCCAAAAATGCTATTTACCCATTGCACCAGTTAATTACGGAATGATACAGGACTCCTTAAAACATATCTCACCATATGAGGTTAAAAATCCAGGTCCTGCATCTATTTTGTTAAATGGTTTAAATTAAAGTATGAAGACCACAGCTATAAGCAGGCCAAAATAGCTAAGCTGGGAGAGCGTTAGACTGAAGATCTAAAGGTCCCTGGTTCAATCCCGGGTTTCGGCACAGTTGAGAGGTTCCTTGCTTCTAACAAAATAGGTCTTGGAATCAGCTGTAGTACTCTTTTCTCTATCAACATTTTTATCAACTGATCTACAAAATGATCAATTCAACATAGACTTTGCTTTCTGTCCTCCTTTTAAACTTTCTTCCACCTATCTTGCCTTCAGGTTTGACTATGAATGTTTTCCATTTTGTCCTTTTTTGTAAAGTAAACTCTTGTCTGCATCACATTCCACTTCCCCTTGAACACAGATGTCAGTAGTCAGATGACATTGCTTACCTACTCATGCCAAATATATCTGGGTAATATAGTGCTAGTCCATTCAGAGTTAAAAAAACAACTACCTAACCTGGATCCCAAAAATGCTATTTACCCATTGCACCAGTTAACTGGGGAATGATACAGGACTCCTTAAAACATATCTCTACCATATGAGGTTAAAAATCCAGGTCCTGCATCTATTTTGTTAAATGGTTCAAATTAAAGTATGAAGACCCCAGCTATCAGAAGGCCGAAATAGCTCAGTTGGCCGCGCGTTAGACTGAAGATCTAAAGGTCCCTGGTTCGATCCCGGGTTTCGGCACAGTTGAGAGGTTCCTTGCTTCTAACAAAATAGGTCTTGGAATCAGCTGTTGTACTTTTTCTCTATTCATCAAATTTTTTCCAACTGATCTACAACACAATCAATTTAACATAGACTTTGCTTTATGTCCTCCTTCTAAACTTGCTTCCACCTCTCTTACCTTCAGGTTTGACAATGAATATTTCCCATTTCATGCTTTTTTGTAAAGTAAACTCTTGTCTGCATTACCTTCCACCTCCCCTTGAATACAGATGTCAGTAGTCAGATGACATTGCTTACCTACTCATGCCAAATATATCTGGGAATTATAGTGCTAGTCCATTCAGAGTTAAAAAAACAACTACCTAACCTGGATCCCAAAACTGCTATTTGCCCATTGCACCAGTTAATTGCGGAATGATACAGGACTCCTTAAAACATATCTCTACCATATGAGGTTAAAAATCCAGGTCCTGCATCTATTTTGTTAAATGGTTTAAATTAAAGTATGAAGACCACAGCTATAAGCAGGCCGCAATAGCTCAGTTGGGAGAGCGTTAGACTGAAGATCTAAAGGTCCCTGGTTCAATCCTGGGTTTCGGCACAGTTGAGAGGTTCCTTGCTTCTAACAAAATAGGTCTTGGAATCAGCTGTAGTACTTTTTTCTCTATCAACCTTTTTATCAACTGATCTACAAAATGATCAATTCAACATAGACTTTGCTTTCTGTCCTCCTTTTAAACTTTCTTCCACCTATCTTGCCTTCAGGTTTGACTATGAATGTTTTCCATTTCGTCCTTTTTTGTAAAGTAAACTCTTGTCTGCATCACATTCCACTTCCCCTTGAACACAGATGTCAGTAGTCAGATGACATTGCTTACCTACTCATGCCAAATATATCTGGGTAATATAGTGCTAGTCCATTCAGAGTTAAAAAAACAACTACCTAACCTGGATCCCAAAAATGCTATTTACCCATTGCACCAGTTAACTGGGGAATGATACAGGACTCCTTAAAACATATCTCTACCATATGAGGTTAAAAATCCAGGTCCTGCATCTATTTTGTTAAATGGTTCAAATTAAAGTATGAAGACCCCAGCTATCAGAAGGCCGAAATAGCTCAGTTGGGAGAGCGTTAGACTGAAGATTTAAAGGTCCCTGGTTCAATCCCGGGTTTCGGCACAGTAGAGAGGTTCCTTGCTTCTAACAAAATAGGTCTTGGAATCAGCTGTAGTACTTTTTCTCTATTCATCAAATTTTTTCCAACTGATCTACAACACAATCAATTTAACATAGACTTTGCTTTATGTACTCCTTCTAAACTTGCTTCCACCTCTCTTACCTTCAGGTTTGACAATGAATATTTCCCATTTCATGCTTTTTTGTAAAGTAAACTCTTGTCTGCATTACCTTCCACTTCCCCTTGAACACAGATGTCAGTAGTCAGATGACATTGCTTACCTACTCATGCCAAATATATCTGGGTAATATAGTGCTAGTCCATTAAGAGTTAAAAAAACAACTACCTAACCTGGATCCAAAAAATGCTATTTACCCATCTTACCAGTTAATTGCGGAATGATACAGGACTCCTTAAAACATATCTCTACCATATGAGGTTAAAAATCCAGGTCCTGCATCTATTTTGTTAAATGGTTTAAATTAAAGTATGAAGACCACAGCTATAAGCAGGCCGAAATAGCTCAGTTGGGAGAGCGTTAGACTGAAGATCTAAAGGTCCCTGGTTCAATCCCGGGTTTCGGCACAGTTGAGAGGTTCCTTGCTTCTAACAAAATAGGTCTTGGAATCAGCTGTAGTACTTTTTCTCTATTCATCAAATTTTTTCCAACTGATCTACAACACAATCAATTTAACATAGACTTTGCTTTATGTCCTCCTTCTAAACTTGCTTCCACCTCTCTTACCTTCAGGTTTGACAATGAATATTTCCCATTTCATGCTTTTTTGTAAAGTAAACTCTTGTCTGCATTACCTTCCACCTCCCCTTGAATACAGATGTCAGTAGTCAGATGACATTGCTTACCTACTCATGCCAAATATATCTGGGTAATATAGTGCTAGTCCATTCAGAGTTAAAAAAACAACTACCTAACCTGGATCCCAAAACTGCTATTTGCCCATTGCACCAGTTAATTGCGGAATAATACAGGACTCCTTAAAACATATCTCTACCATATGAGGTTAAAAATCCAGGTCCTGCATCTATTTTGTTAAATGGTTTAAATTAAAGTATGAAGACCACAGATATAAGCAGGCCGCAATAGCTCAGTTGGGAGAGCGTTAGACTGAAGATCTAAAGGTCCCTGGTTCAATCCCGGGTTTCGGCACAGTTGAGAGGTTCCTTGCTTCTAACAAAATAGGTCTTGGAATCAGCTGTAGTACTTTTTTCTCTATCAACATTTTTATCAACTGATCTACAAAATGATCAATTCAACATAGACTTTGCTTTCTGTCCTCCTTTTAAACTTTCTTCCACCTATCTTGCCTTCAGGTTTGACAATGAATGTTTCCCATTTCGTCCTTTTTTGTAAAGTAAACTCTTGTCTGCATCACATTCCACTTCCCCTTGAACACAGATGTCAGTAGTCAGATGACATTGCTTACCTACTCATGCCAAATATATCTAGGTAATATAGTGCTAGTCCATTTCGAGTTAAAAAAACAACTACCTAACCTGGATCCCAAAAATGCTATTTACCCATTGCACCAGTTAACTGGGGAATGATACAGGACTCCTTAAAACATATCTCTACCATATGAGGTTAAAAATCCAGGTCCTGCATCTATTTTGTTAAATGGTTTAAATTAAAGTATGAAGACCACAGCTATAAGCAGGCCGAAATAGCTCAGTTGGGAGAGCGTTAGACTGAAAATCTAAAGGGCCCTGATTCAATCCCGGGTTTCGGCACAGTTGAGAGGTTCCTTGCTTCTAACAAAATAGGTCTTGGAATCAGCTGTAGTACTTTTTCTCTATTCATCAAATTTTTTCCAACTGATCTACAACACAATCAATTTAACATAGACTTTGCTTTATGTACTCCTTCTAAACTTGCTTCCACCTCTCTTACCTTCAGGTTTGACAATGAATATTTCCCATTTCATGCTTTTTTGTAAAGTAAACTCTTGTCTGCATTACCTTCCACTTCCCCTTGAACACAGATGTCAGTAGTCAGATGACATTGCTTACCTACTCATGCCAAATATATCTGGGTAATATAGTGCTAGTCCATTCAGAGTTAAAAAAACAACTACCTAACCTGGATCCCAAAAATGCTATTTACCCATTGCACCAGTTAATTGCGGAATGATACAGGACTCCTTAAAACATATCTCACCATATGAGGTTAAAAATCCAGGTCCTGCATCTATTTTGTTAAATGGTTTAAATTAAAGTATGAAGACCACAGCTATAAGCAGGCCAAAATAGCTAAGCTGGGAGAGCGTTAGACTGAACATCTAAAGGTCCCTGGTTCAATCCTGGGTTTCGGCACAGTTGAGAGGTTCCTTGCTTCTAACAAAATAGGTCTTGGAATCAGCTGTAGTACGCTTATCTCTATCAACATTTTTATCAACTGATCTACAAAATGATCGATTCAACATAGACTTTGCTTTCTGTCCTCCTTTTAAACTTTCTTCCACCTATCTTGCCTTCAGGTTTGACTATGAATGTTTTCCATTTTGTCCTTTTTTGTAAAGTAAACTCTTGTCTGCATCACATTCCACTTCCCCTTGAACACAGATGTCAGTAGTCAGATGACATTGCTTACCTACTCATGCCAAATATATCTGGGTAATATAGTGCTTGTCCATTCAGAGTTAAAAAAACAACTACCTAACCTGGATCCCAAAAATGCTATTTACCCATTGCACCAGTTAACTGGGGAATGATACAGGACTCCTTAAAACATATCTCTACCATATGAGGTTAAAAATCCAGGTCCTGCATCTATTTTGGTAAATGGTTCAAATTAAAGTATGAAGACCCCAGCTATCAGAAGGCCGAAATAGCTCAGTTGGGAGAGCGTTAGACTGAAGATCTAAAGGTCCCTGGTTCAATCCCGGGATTCGGCACAGTTGAGAGGCTCCTTGCTTCTAACAAATAGGTCTTGGAATCAGCTGTAGTACTTTTTTCTCTATTAACATTTTTATCAACTGATCTACAAAATGATCAATTCAACATAGACTTTGCTTTCTGTCCTCCTTTTAAACTTTCTTCCACCTATCTTGCCTTCAGGTTTGACTATGAATGTTTTCCATTTCGTCCTTTTTTGTAAAGTAAACTCTTGTCTGCATCACATTCCACTTCCCCTTGAACACAGATGTCAGTAGTCAGATGACATTGCTTACCTACTCATGCCAAATATATCTGGGTAATATAGTGCTAGTCCATTCAGAGTTAAAAAAACAACTACCTAACCTGGATCCCAAAAATGCTATTTACCCATTGCACCAGTTAACTGGGGAATGATACAGGACTCCTTAAAACATATCTCTACCATATGAGGTTAAAAATCCAGGTCCTGCATCTATTTTGTTAAATGGTTTAAATTAAAGTATGAAGACCACAGCTATAAGCAGGCTGAAATAGCTCAGTTGGGAGAGCGTTAGACTGAAAATCTAAAGGGCCCTGATTCAATCCCGGGTTTCGGCACAGTTGAGAGGTTCCTTGCTTCTAACAAAATAGGTCTTGGAATCAGCTGTAGTACTTTTTCTCTATTCATCAAATTTTTTCCAACTGATCTACAACACAATCAATTTAACATAGACTTTGCTTTATGTACTCCTTCTAAACTTGCTTCCACCTCTCTTACCTTCAGGTTTGACAATGAATATTTCCCATTTCATGCTTTTTTGTAAAGTAAACTCTTGTCTGCATTACCTTCCACTTCCCCTTGAACACAGATGTCAGTAGTCAGATGACATTGCTTACCTACTCATGCCAAATATATTTGGGTAATATAGTGCTAGTCCATTCAGAGTTAAAAAAACAACTACCTAACCTGGATCCCAAAAATGCTATTTACCCATTGCACCAGTTAATTGCGGAATGATACAGGACTCCTTAAAACATATCTCACCATATGAGGTTAAAAATCCAGGTCCTGCATCTATTTTGTTAAATGGTTTAAATTAAAGTATGAAGACCACAGCTATAAGCAGGCCAAAATAGCTAAGCTGGGAGAGCGTTAGACTGAAGATCTAAAGGTCCCTGGTTCAATCCCGGGTTTCGGCACAGTTGAGAGGTTCCTTGCTTCTAACAAAATAGGTCTTGCAATCAGCTGTAGTACTCTTTTCTCTATCAACATTTTTATCAACTGATCTACAAAATGATCAATTCAACATAGACTTTGCTTTCTGTCCTCCTTTTAAACTTTCTTCCACCTATCTTGCCTTCAGGTTTGACTATGAATGTTTTCCATTTTGTCCTTTTTTGTAAAGTAAACTCTTGTCTGCATCACATTCCACTTCCCCTTGAACACAGATGTCAGTAGTCAGATGACATTGCTTACCTACTCATGCCAAATATATCTGGGTAATATAGTGCTAGTCCATTCAGAGTTAAAAAAACAACTACCTAACCCGGATCCCAAAAATGCTATTTACCCATTGCACCAGTTAACTGGGGAATGATACAGGACTCCTTAAAACATATCTCTACCATATGAGGTTAAAAATCCAGGTCCTGCATCTATTTTGTTAAATGGTTCAAATTAAAGTATGAAGACCCCAGCTATCAGAAGGCCGAAATAGCTCAGTTGGCCGAGCGTTAGACTGAAGATCTAAAGGTCCCTGGTTCAATCCCGGGTTTCGGCACAGTTGAGAGGTTCCTTGCTTCTAACAAAATAGGTCTTGGGATCAGCTGTAGTTCTTTTTCTCTATTCATCAAATTTTTTCCAACTGATCTACAACACAATCAATTTAACATAGACTTTGCTTTATGTCCTCCTTCTAAACTTGCTTCCACCTCTCTTACCTTCAGGTTTGACAATGAATATTTCCCATTTCATGCTTTTTTGTAAAGTAAACTCTTGTCTGCATTACCTTCCACTTCCCCTTGAACACAGATGTCAGTAGTCAGATGACATTGCTTACCTACTCATGCCAAATATATCTGGGTAATATAGTGCTAGTCCATTCAGAGTTAAAAAAACAACTACCTAACCTGGATCCAAAAAATGCTATTTACCCATTGCACCAGTTAATTGCGGAATGATACAGGTCTCCTTAAAACATATCTCTACCATATGAGGTTAAAAATCCAGGTCCTGCATCTATTTTGTTAAATGGTTTAAATTAAAGTATGAAGACCACAGCTAAAAGCAGGCCGAAATAGCTCAGTTGGGACAGCGTTATACTGCAGATCTAACGGTCCCTGGTTCAATCCCGGGTTTCGGCACAGTTGAGAGGTTCCTTGCTTCTAACAAAATAGGTCTTAGAATCAGCTGTAGTACTTTTTCTCTATTCATCACATTTTTTCCAACTGATCTACAACACAATCAATTTAACATAGACTTTGCTTTATGACCTCCTTCTAAACTTGCTTCCACCTCTCTTACCTTCAGGTTTGACAATGAATATTTCCCATTTCATGCTTTTTTGTAAAGTAAACTCTTGTCTGCATTACCTTCCACCTCCCCTTGAATACAGATGTCAGTAGTCAGATGACATTGCTTACCTACTCATGCCAAATATATCTGGATCCCAAAAATGCTATTTACCCATTGCACCA
Organism: Lissotriton vulgaris; assembly: GCF_964263255.1. NCBI lineage: Eukaryota > Metazoa > Chordata > Amphibia > Caudata > Salamandridae > Lissotriton > Lissotriton vulgaris. The sequence continues at coordinate 1,530,691,467 of NC_141696.1, read as the reverse complement.
GTTAATTGCGGAATGATATAGGACTCCTTAAAACATATCTCACCATATGAGGTTAAAAATCCAGGTCCTGCATCTATTTTGTTAAATGGTTTAAATTAAAGTATGAAGACCACAGCTATCAGAAGGCTGAAATAGCTCAGTTGGGAGAGCGTTAGACTGAAGATCTAAAGGTCCCTGGTTCAATACCGGGTTTCGGCACAGTTGAGAGGTTCCTTGCTTCTAACAAAATAGGTCTTGGAATCAGCTGTAGTACTTTTTTCTCTATCAACATTTTTATCAACTGATCTACAAAATGATCAATTCAACATAGACTTTGCTTTCTGTCCTCCTTTTAAACTTTCTTCCACCTATCTTGCCTTCAGGTTTGACTATGAATGTTTTCCATTTCGTCCTTTATTGTAAAGTAAACTCTTGTCTGCATCACATTCCACTTCCCCTTGAACACAGATGTCAGTAGTCAGATGACATTGCTTACCTACTCATGCCAAATATATCTGGGTAATATAGTGCTAGTCCATTCAGAGTTAAAAAAACAACTACCTAACCTGGATCCCAAAAATGCTATTTACCCATTGCACCAGTTAACTGGGGAATGATACAGGACTCCTTAAAACATAACCTACCATATGAGGTTAAAAATCCAGGTCCTGCATCTATTTTGTTAAATGGTTTAAATTAAAGTATGAAGACCACAGCTCTAAGCAGGCCGAAATAGCTCAGTTGGGCGAGCGTTAGACTGAAGATCTAAAGGTCCCTGGTTCAATCACGGGTTTCGGCACAGTTGAGAGGTTCCTTGCTTCTAACAAAATAGGTCTTGGGATCAGCTGTAGTTCTTTTTCTCTATTCATTAAATTTTTTCCAACTGATCTACAACACAATCATTTTAACATAGACTTTGCTTTATGTCCTCCTTCTAAACTTGCTTCCACCTCTCTTACCTTCAGGTTTGACAATGAATATTTCCCATTTCATGCTTTTTTGTAAAGTAAACTCTTGTCTGCATTACCTTCCACTTCCCCTTGAACACAGATGTCAGTAGTCAGATGACATTGCTTACCTACTCATGCCAAATATATCTGGGTAATATAGTGCTAGTCCATTCAGAGTTAAAAAAACAACTACCTAACCTGGATCCAAAAAATGCTATTTACCCATTGCACCAGTTAATTGCGGAATGATACAGGACTCCTTAAAACATATCTCTACCATGTGAGGTTAAAAATCCAGGTCCTGCATCTATTTTGTTAAATGGTTTAAATTAAAGTATGAAGACCTCAGCTATAAGCAGGCCGAAATAGCTCAGTTGGGAGAGCGTTAGACTGAAGATCTGAAGGTCCCTGGTTCAATCCCGGGTTTCGGCACAGTTGAGAGGTTCCTTGCTTCTAACAAAATAGGTCTTGGAATCAGCTGTAGTACTTTTTCTCTATTCATCAAATTTTTTCCAACTGATCTACAACACAATCAATTTAACATAGACTTTGCTTTATGTCCTCCTTCTAAACTTGCTTCCACCTCTCTTACCTTCAGGTTTGACAATGAATATTTCCCATTTCATGCTTTTTTGTAAAGTAAACTCTTGTCTGCATTACCTTCCACTTCCCCTTGAACACAGATGTCAGTAGTCAGATGTCATTGCTTACCTACTCATGCCAAATATATCTGGGTAATATAGTGCTAGTCCATTCAGAGTTAAAAAAACAACTACCTAACCTGGATCCCAAAAATGCTATTTGCCCATTGCACCAGTTAATTGCGGAATGATACATGACTCCTTAAAACATATCTCTACCATATGAGGTTAAAAATCCAGGTCCTGCATCTATTTTGTTAAATGGTTTAAATTAAAGTATGAAGACTACAGCTAGCAGGAGGCAGAAATAGCTCAGTTGGGAGAGCGTTAGACTGAAGATCTAAAGGTCCCTGGTTTAATCCCGGGTTTCGGCACTGTTGAGAGGTTCCTTGCTTCTCACAAAATAAGTCTTGGAATCAGCTGTAGTACTTTTTTCTCTATCAACATTTTTATCAACTGATCCACAAAATGACCAATTCAACATAGACTTTGCTTTCTGTCCTCCTTTTAAACTTTCTTCCACCTATCTTTCCTTCAGGTTTGACTATGAATGTTTCCCATTTCGTCCTTTTTTGTAAAGTAAACTCTTGTCTGCATCACATTCCACTTCCCCTTGAACACAGATGTCAGTAGTCAGATGACATTGCTTACCTACTCATGCCAAATATATCTGGGTAATATAATGCTAGTCCATTCAGAGTTAAAAAAACAACTACCTAACCTGGATCCCAAAAATGCTATTTACCCATTGCACCAGTTAACTGGGGAATGATACAGGACTCCTTAAAACATATGTCTACCATATGAGGTTAAAAATCCAGGTCCTGCATCTATTTTGTTAAATGGTTCAAATTAAAGTATGAAGACCCCAGCTATCAGAAGGCCAAAATAGCTCGGTTGGGAGAGCGTTAGACTGAAGGTCTAAAGGTCCCTAGTTCAATCCCGGGTTTCGGCACAGTTGAGAGGTTCCTTGCTTCTAACAAAATAGGTCTTGGAATCAGCTGTAGTACTTTTTCTCTATTCATCAAATTTTTTCCAACTGATCTACAACACAATCAATTTAACATAGACTTTGCTTTATGTCCTCCTTCTAAACTTGCTTCCACCTCTCTTACCTTCAGGTTTGACTATGAATATTTCCCATTTCCGGCTTTTTTGTAAAGTAAACTCTTGTCTGCATTACCTTCCACCTCCCCTTGAATACAGATGTCAGTAGTCAGATGACATTGCTTACCTACTCATGCCAAATATATCTGGGTTAATATAGTGCTAGTCCATTCAGAGTTAAAAAAACAACTACCTAACCTGGATCCCAAAACTGCTATTTGCCCATTGCACCAGTTAATTGCGGAATGATACAGGACTCCTTAAAACATATCTCTACCATATGAGGTTAAAAATCCAGGTCCTGCATCTATTTTGTTAAATGGTTTAAATTAAAGTATGAAGACCACAGCTATAAGCAGGCCGCAATAGCTCAGTTGGGAGAGCGTTAGACTGAAGATCTAAAGGTCCCTGGTTCAATCCCGGGTTTCTGCACAGTTGAGAGGTTCCTTGCTTCTAACAAAATAGGTCTTGGAATCAGCTGTAGTACTTTTTTCTCTATCAACATTTTTATCAACTGATCTACAAAATGATCAATTCAACATAGACTTTGCTTTCTGTCCTCCTTTTAAACTTTCTTCCACCTATCTTGCCTTCAGGTTTGACAATTAATGTTTCCCATTTCGTCCTTTTTTGTAAAGTAAATTCTTGTCTGCATCACATTCCACTTCCCCTTGAACACAGATGTCAGTAGTCAGATGACATTGCTTACCTACTCATGCCAAATATATCTAGGTAATATAGTGCTAGTCCATTCAGAGTTATAAAAACAACTACCTAACCTGGATCCCAAAAATGCTATTTACCCATTGCACCAGTTAACTGGGGAATGATACAGGACTCCTTAAAACATATCTCTACCATATGAGGTTAAAAATCCAGGTCCTGCATCTAGGATGCCTTCTGATCTTGCTTCTCCTTTTATCCGTCTTCAGGGCGGGCGTAAACCCGCCCCTGCCTGCCCCAAGGGCGTGGCCAGCCGCGTCAGTGTCTAGGCCAACCCACTCTAGGGCGGGAACAGGCGCGCCCCGGCTACGCCGCTTCGGGCATACCAGCCGAGACTCGCCTCCCGCCCAAGATGGCTTCCCGGGGGGATCGTGGTACTCCGCCATACGTTCGGGGGGACCGAGTGGTCGCCCCTTTCCAAAAAACAACTACCTAACCTGGATCCCAAAACTGCTATTTGCCCATTGCACCAGTTAATTGCGGAATGATACAGGACTCCTTAAAACATATTTCTACCATATGAGGTTAAAAATCCAGGTCCTGCATCTATTTTGTTAAATGGTTTAAATTAAAGTATGAAGACCACAGCTATAAGCAGGCCGCAATAGCTCAGTTGGGAGAGCGTTAGACTGAAGATCTAAAGGTCCCAGGTTCAATCCCGGGTTTCTGCACAGTTGAGAGGTTCCTTGCTTCTAACAAAATAGGTCTTGGAATAAGCTGTAGTACTTTTTTCTCTATCAACATTTTTATCAACTGATCTACAAAATGATCAATTCAACATAGACTTTGCTTTCTGTCCTCTTTTTAAACTTTCTTCCACCTATCTTGCCTTCAGGTTTGACAATGAATGTTTCCCATTTCGTCCTTTTTTGTAAAGTAAACTCTTGTCTGCATCACATTCCACTTCCCCTTGAACACAGATGTCAGTAGTCAGATGACATTGCTTACCTACTCATGCCAAATATATCTAGGTAATATAGTGCTAGTCCATTCAGAGTTAAAAAACAACTACCTAACCTGGATCCCAAAAATGCTATTTACCCATTGCACCAGTTAATTGCGGAATGATACAGGACTCCTTAAAACATATCTCACCATATGAGGTTAAAAATCCAGGTCCTGCATCTATTTTGTTAAATGGTTTAAATTAAAGTATGAAGACCGCAGCTATAAGCAGGCCGAAATAGCTAAGTTGGGAGAGCGTTAGACTGAAGATCTAAAGGTCCCTGGTTCAATCCCGGGTTTCGGCACAGTTGAGAGGTTCCTTGCTTCTAACAAAATAGGTCTTGGAATCAGCTGTAGTACTTTTTTCTCTATCAACATTTTTATCAACTGATCTACAAAATGATCAATTCAACATAGACTTTGCTATCTGTCCTCCTTTTAAACTTTCTTCCACCTATCTTGCCTTCAGGTTTGACTATGAATGTTTTCCATTTCGTCCTTTTTTGTAAAGTAAACTCTTGTCTGCATCACATTCCACTTCCCCTTGAACACAGATGTCAGTAGTCAGATGACATTGCTTACCTACTCATGCCAAATATATCTGGGTAATATAGTGCTAGTCCATTCAGAGTTAAAAAAACAACTACCTAACCTGGATCCCAAAAATGCTATTTACCCATTGCACCAGTTAACTGGGGAATGATACAGGACTCCTTAAAACATATCTCTACCATATGAGGTTAAAAATCCAGGTCCTGCATCTATTTTGTTAAATGGTTCAAATTAAAGTATGAAGACCCCAGCTATCAGAAGGCCGAAATAGCTAAGTTGGGAGAGCGTTAGACTGAAGATCTAAAGGTCCCTGGTTCAATCCAGGGTTTCGGCACAGTTGAGAGGTTCCTTGCTTCTAACAAAATAGGTCTTGGAATCAGCTGTAGTACTTTTTCTCTATTCATCAAATTTTTTCCAACTGATCTACAACACAATCAATTTAACATAGACTTTGCTTTATGTCCTCCTTCTAAACTTGCTTCCACCTCTCTTACCTTCAGGTTTGACAATGAATATTTCCCATTTCATGCTTTTTTGTAAAGTAAACTCTTGTCTGCATTACCTTCCACCTCCCCTTGAATACAGATGTCAGTAGTCAGATGACATTGCTTACCTACTCATGCCAAATATATCTGGGTAATATAGTGCTAGTCCATTCAGAGTTAAAAAAACAACTACCTAACCTGGATCCCAAAACTGCTATTTGCCCATTGCACCAGTTAATTGCAGAATGATACAGGACTCCTTAAAACATATCTCTACCACATGAGGTTAAAAATCCAGGTCCTGCATCTATTTTTTTAAATAGTTTAAATTAAAGTATGAAGACCACAGCTATAAGCAGGCCGCAATAGCTCAGTTGGGAGAGCGTTAGACTGAAGATCTAAAGGTCCCTGGTTCCATCCTGGGTTTCGGCACAGTTGAGAGGTTCCTTGCTTCTAACAAAATAGGTCTTGATATCAGCTGTAGTACTTTTTTCTCTATCAACATTTTTATCAACTGATCTACAAAATGATCAATTCAACATAGACTTTGCTTTCTGTCCTCCTTTTAAACTTTCTTCCACCTATCTTGCCTTCAGGTTTGACAATGAATGTTTCCCATTTCGTCCTTTTTTGTAAAGTAAACTCTTGTCTGCATCACATTCCACTTCCCCTTGAACACAGATGTCAGTAGTCAGATGACATTGCTTACCTACTCATGCCAAATATATCTAGGTAATATAGTGCTAGTCCATTCAGAGTTAAAAAAAACAACTACCTAACCTGGATCCCAAAAATGCTATTTACCCATTGCACCAGTTAACTGGGGAATGATACAGGACTCCTTAAAACATATCTCTACCATATGAGGTTAAAAATCCAGGTCCTGCATCTATTTTGTTAAATGGTTCAAATTAAAGTATGAAGACCACAGCTATGAGAAGGCCGAAATAGCTCAGTTTGGAGAGCGTTAGACTGAAGATCTAAAGGTCCCTGGTTCAATCCCGGGTTTCGGCACAGTTGAGAGGTTCCTTGCTTCTAACAAAATAGGTCTTGGAATCAGCTGTAGTATGTTTTCTCTATTCATCAAATTTTTTCCAACTGATCTACAACACAATCAATTTAACATAGACTTTGCTTTATATCCTCCTTCTAAACTTGCTTCCACCTCTCTTACCTTCAGGTTTGACAATGAATATTTCCCATTTCATGCTTTTTTGTAAAGTAAACTCTTGTCTGCATTACCTTCCACTTCCCCTTGAACACAGATGTCAGTAGTCAGATGACATTGCTTACCTACTCATGCCAAATATATCTGGGTAATATAGTGCTAGTCCATTCAGAGTTAAAAAAACAACTACCTAACCTGGATCCCAAAACTGCTATTTGCCCATTGCACCAGTTAATTGCGGAATGATACAGTACTCCCCTTAAAACATATCTCTACCATATGAGGTTAAAAATCCAGGTCCTGCATCTATTTTGTTAAATAGTTTAAATTAAAGTATGAAGACCACAGCTATAAGCAGGCCGAAATAGCTCAGTTGGAAGAGCGTTAGACTGAAGATCTAAAGGTCCCTGGTTCCATCCTGGGTTTCGGCACAGTTGAGAGGTTCCTTGCTTCTAACAAAATAGGTCTTGGAATCAGCTGTAGTACTTTTTTCTCTATCAACATTTTTATCAACTGATCTACAAAATGATCAATTCAACATAGACTTTGCTTTCTGTCCTCCTTTTAAACTTTCTTCCACCTATCTTGCCTTCAGGTTTGACAATGAATGTTTCCCATTTCGTCCTTTTTTGTAAAGTAAACTCTTGTCTGCATCACATTCCACTTCCCCTTGAACACAGATGTCAGTAGTCAGATGACATTGCTTACCTACTCATGCCAAATATATCTAGGTAATATAGTGCTAGTCCATTCAGAGTTAAAAAAACAACTACCTAACCTGGATCCCAAAAATGCTATTTACCCATTGCACCAGTTAACTGGGGAATGATACAGGACTCCTTAAAACATATCTCTACCATATGAGGGTAAAAATCCAGGTCCTGCATCTATTTTGTTAAATGGTTTAAATTAAAGTATGAAGACACCAGCTATAAGCAGGCCGAAATAGCTCAGTTGGGAGAGCGTTAGACTGAAGATCTAAAGGTCCCTGGTTTAATCCCGGGTTTCGGCACAGTTGAGAGGTTCCTTGCTTCTAACAAAATAGGTCTTGGAATCAGCTGTAGTACTTTTTCTCTATTCATCAAATTTTTTCCAACTGATCTACAACACAATCAATTTAACATAGACTTTGCTTTATGTCCTCCTTCTAAACTTGCTTCCACCTCTCTTACCTTCAGGTTTGACAATTAATATTTCCCATTTCATGCTTTTTTGTAAAGTAAACTCTTGTCTGCATTACCTTCCACCTCCCCTTGAATACAGATGTCAGTAGTCAGATGACATTGCTTACCTACTCATGCCAAATATATCTGGGTAATATAGTGCTAGTCCATTCAGAGTTAAAAAAACAACTACCTAACCTGGATCCCAAAACTGCTATTTGCCCATTGCACCAGTTAATTGCGGAATGATACAGGACTCCTTAAACATATCTCTACCATATGAGGTTAAAAATCCAGGTCCTGCATCTATTTTGTTAAATGGTTTAAATTAAAGTATGAAGACCGCAGCTATAAGCAGGCCGCAATAGCTCAGTTGGGAGAGCGTTAGACTGAAGATCTAAAGGTCCCTGGTTCAATCCTGGGTTTCGGCACAGTTGAGAGGTTCCTTGCTTCTAACAAAATAGGTCTTGGAATCAGCTGTAGTACTTTTTTCTCTATCAACATTTTTATCAACTGATCTACAAAATGATCAATTCAACATAGACTTTGCTTTCTGTCCTCCTTTTAAACTTTCTTCCACCTATCTTGCCTTCAGGTTTGACAATGAATGTTTCCCATTTCGTCCTTTTTTGTAAAGTAAACTCTTGTCTGCATCACATTCCACTTCCCCTTGAACACAGATGTCAGTAGTCAGATGACATTGCTTACCTACTCATGCCAAATATATCTAGGTAATATAGTGCTAGTCCATTTCGAGTTAAAAAAACAACTACCTAACCTGGATCCCAAAAATGCTATTTACCCATTGCACCAGTTAACTGGGGAATGATACAGGACTCCTTAAAACATATCTCTACCATATGAGGTTAAAAATCCAGGTCCTGCATCTATTTTGTTAAATGGTTTAAATTAAAGTATGAAGACCACAGCTATAAGCAGGCCGAAATAGCTCAGTTGGGAGAGCGTTAGACTGAAGATCTAAAGGTCCCTGATTCAATCCCGGGTTTCGGCACAGTTGAGAGGTTCCTTGCTTCTAACAAAATAGGTCTTGGAATCAGCTGTAGTACTTTTTCTCTATTCATCAAATTTTTTCCAACTGATCTACAACACAATCAATTTAACATAGACTTTGCTTTATGTACTCCTTCTAAACTTGCTTCCACCTCTCTTACCTTCAGGTTTGACAATGAATATTTCCCATTTCATGCTTTTTTGTAAAGTAAACTCTTGTCTGCATTACCTTCCACTTCCCCTTGAACACAGCTGTCAGTAGTCAGATGACATTGCTTACCTACTCATGCCAAATATATCTGGGTAATATAGTGCTAGTCCATTCAGAGTTAAAAAAACAACTACCTAACCTGGATCCCAAAAATGCTATTTACCCATTGCACCAGTTAATTACGGAATGATACAGGACTCCTTAAAACATATCTCACCATATGAGGTTAAAAATCCAGGTCCTGCATCTATTTTGTTAAATGGTTTAAATTAAAGTATGAAGACCACAGCTATAAGCAGGCCAAAATAGCTAAGCTGGGAGAGCGTTAGACTGAAGATCTAAAGGTCCCTGGTTCAATCCCGGGTTTCGGCACAGTTGAGAGGTTCCTTGCTTCTAACAAAATAGGTCTTGGAATCAGCTGTAGTACTCTTTTCTCTATCAACATTTTTATCAACTGATCTACAAAATGATCAATTCAACATAGACTTTGCTTTCTGTCCTCCTTTTAAACTTTCTTCCACCTATCTTGCCTTCAGGTTTGACTATGAATGTTTTCCATTTTGTCCTTTTTTGTAAAGTAAACTCTTGTCTGCATCACATTCCACTTCCCCTTGAACACAGATGTCAGTAGTCAGATGACATTGCTTACCTACTCATGCCAAATATATCTGGGTAATATAGTGCTAGTCCATTCAGAGTTAAAAAAACAACTACCTAACCTGGATCCCAAAAATGCTATTTACCCATTGCACCAGTTAACTGGGGAATGATACAGGACTCCTTAAAACATATCTCTACCATATGAGGTTAAAAATCCAGGTCCTGCATCTATTTTGTTAAATGGTTCAAATTAAAGTATGAAGACCCCAGCTATCAGAAGGCCGAAATAGCTCAGTTGGCCGCGCGTTAGACTGAAGATCTAAAGGTCCCTGGTTCGATCCCGGGTTTCGGCACAGTTGAGAGGTTCCTTGCTTCTAACAAAATAGGTCTTGGAATCAGCTGTTGTACTTTTTCTCTATTCATCAAATTTTTTCCAACTGATCTACAACACAATCAATTTAACATAGACTTTGCTTTATGTCCTCCTTCTAAACTTGCTTCCACCTCTCTTACCTTCAGGTTTGACAATGAATATTTCCCATTTCATGCTTTTTTGTAAAGTAAACTCTTGTCTGCATTACCTTCCACCTCCCCTTGAATACAGATGTCAGTAGTCAGATGACATTGCTTACCTACTCATGCCAAATATATCTGGGAATTATAGTGCTAGTCCATTCAGAGTTAAAAAAACAACTACCTAACCTGGATCCCAAAACTGCTATTTGCCCATTGCACCAGTTAATTGCGGAATGATACAGGACTCCTTAAAACATATCTCTACCATATGAGGTTAAAAATCCAGGTCCTGCATCTATTTTGTTAAATGGTTTAAATTAAAGTATGAAGACCACAGCTATAAGCAGGCCGCAATAGCTCAGTTGGGAGAGCGTTAGACTGAAGATCTAAAGGTCCCTGGTTCAATCCTGGGTTTCGGCACAGTTGAGAGGTTCCTTGCTTCTAACAAAATAGGTCTTGGAATCAGCTGTAGTACTTTTTTCTCTATCAACCTTTTTATCAACTGATCTACAAAATGATCAATTCAACATAGACTTTGCTTTCTGTCCTCCTTTTAAACTTTCTTCCACCTATCTTGCCTTCAGGTTTGACTATGAATGTTTTCCATTTCGTCCTTTTTTGTAAAGTAAACTCTTGTCTGCATCACATTCCACTTCCCCTTGAACACAGATGTCAGTAGTCAGATGACATTGCTTACCTACTCATGCCAAATATATCTGGGTAATATAGTGCTAGTCCATTCAGAGTTAAAAAAACAACTACCTAACCTGGATCCCAAAAATGCTATTTACCCATTGCACCAGTTAACTGGGGAATGATACAGGACTCCTTAAAACATATCTCTACCATATGAGGTTAAAAATCCAGGTCCTGCATCTATTTTGTTAAATGGTTCAAATTAAAGTATGAAGACCCCAGCTATCAGAAGGCCGAAATAGCTCAGTTGGGAGAGCGTTAGACTGAAGATTTAAAGGTCCCTGGTTCAATCCCGGGTTTCGGCACAGTAGAGAGGTTCCTTGCTTCTAACAAAATAGGTCTTGGAATCAGCTGTAGTACTTTTTCTCTATTCATCAAATTTTTTCCAACTGATCTACAACACAATCAATTTAACATAGACTTTGCTTTATGTACTCCTTCTAAACTTGCTTCCACCTCTCTTACCTTCAGGTTTGACAATGAATATTTCCCATTTCATGCTTTTTTGTAAAGTAAACTCTTGTCTGCATTACCTTCCACTTCCCCTTGAACACAGATGTCAGTAGTCAGATGACATTGCTTACCTACTCATGCCAAATATATCTGGGTAATATAGTGCTAGTCCATTAAGAGTTAAAAAAACAACTACCTAACCTGGATCCAAAAAATGCTATTTACCCATCTTACCAGTTAATTGCGGAATGATACAGGACTCCTTAAAACATATCTCTACCATATGAGGTTAAAAATCCAGGTCCTGCATCTATTTTGTTAAATGGTTTAAATTAAAGTATGAAGACCACAGCTATAAGCAGGCCGAAATAGCTCAGTTGGGAGAGCGTTAGACTGAAGATCTAAAGGTCCCTGGTTCAATCCCGGGTTTCGGCACAGTTGAGAGGTTCCTTGCTTCTAACAAAATAGGTCTTGGAATCAGCTGTAGTACTTTTTCTCTATTCATCAAATTTTTTCCAACTGATCTACAACACAATCAATTTAACATAGACTTTGCTTTATGTCCTCCTTCTAAACTTGCTTCCACCTCTCTTACCTTCAGGTTTGACAATGAATATTTCCCATTTCATGCTTTTTTGTAAAGTAAACTCTTGTCTGCATTACCTTCCACCTCCCCTTGAATACAGATGTCAGTAGTCAGATGACATTGCTTACCTACTCATGCCAAATATATCTGGGTAATATAGTGCTAGTCCATTCAGAGTTAAAAAAACAACTACCTAACCTGGATCCCAAAACTGCTATTTGCCCATTGCACCAGTTAATTGCGGAATAATACAGGACTCCTTAAAACATATCTCTACCATATGAGGTTAAAAATCCAGGTCCTGCATCTATTTTGTTAAATGGTTTAAATTAAAGTATGAAGACCACAGATATAAGCAGGCCGCAATAGCTCAGTTGGGAGAGCGTTAGACTGAAGATCTAAAGGTCCCTGGTTCAATCCCGGGTTTCGGCACAGTTGAGAGGTTCCTTGCTTCTAACAAAATAGGTCTTGGAATCAGCTGTAGTACTTTTTTCTCTATCAACATTTTTATCAACTGATCTACAAAATGATCAATTCAACATAGACTTTGCTTTCTGTCCTCCTTTTAAACTTTCTTCCACCTATCTTGCCTTCAGGTTTGACAATGAATGTTTCCCATTTCGTCCTTTTTTGTAAAGTAAACTCTTGTCTGCATCACATTCCACTTCCCCTTGAACACAGATGTCAGTAGTCAGATGACATTGCTTACCTACTCATGCCAAATATATCTAGGTAATATAGTGCTAGCCCATTTCGAGTTAAAAAAACAACTACCTAACCTGGATCCCAAAAATGCTATTTACCCATTGCACCAGTTAACTGGGGAATGATACAGGACTCCTTAAAACATATCTCTACCATATGAGGTTAAAAATCCAGGTCCTGCATCTATTTTGTTAAATGGTTTAAATTAAAGTATGAAGACCACAGCTATAAGCAGGCCGAAATAGCTCAGTTGGGAGAGCGTTAGACTGAAAATCTAAAGGGCCCTGATTCAATCCCGGGTTTCGGCACAGTTGAGAGGTTCCTTGCTTCTAACAAAATAGGTCTTGGAATCAGCTGTAGTACTTTTTCTCTATTCATCAAATTTTTTCCAACTGATCTACAACACAATCAATTTAACATAGACTTTGCTTTATGTACTCCTTCTAAACTTGCTTCCACCTCTCTTACCTTCAGGTTTGACAATGAATATTTCCCATTTCATGCTTTTTTGTAAAGTAAACTCTTGTCTGCATTACCTTCCACTTCCCCTTGAACACAGATGTCCGTAGTCAGATGACATTGCTTACCTACTCATGCCAAATATATCTGGGTAATATAGTGCTAGTCCATTCAGAGTTAAAAAAACAACTACCTAACCTGGATCCCAAAAATGCTATTTACCCATTGCACCAGTTAATTGCGGAATGATACAGGACTCCTTAAAACATATCTCACCATATGAGGTTAAAAATCCAGGTCCTGCATCTATTTTGTTAAATGGTTTAAATTAAAGTATGAAGACCACAGCTATAAGCAGGCCAAAATAGCTAAGCTGGGAGAGCGTTAGACTGAAGATCTAAAGGTCCCTGGTTCAATCCTGGGTTTCGGCACAGTTGAGAGGTTCCTTGCTTCTAACAAAATAGGTCTTGGAATCAGCTGTAGTACGCTTATCTCTATCAACATTTTTATCAACTGATCTACAAAATGATCGATTCAACATAGACTTTGCTTTCTGTACTCCTTTTAAACTTTCTTCCACCTATCTTGCCTTCAGGTTTGACTATGAATGTTTTCCATTTTGTCCTTTTTTGTAAAGTAAACTCTTGTCTGCATCACATTCCACTTCCCCTTGAACACAGATGTCAGTAGTCAGATGACATTGCTTACCTACTCATGCCAAATATATCTGGGTAATATAGTGCTTGTCCATTCAGAGTTAAAAAAACAACTACCTAACCTGGATCCCAAAAATGCTATTTACCCATTGCACCAGTTAACTGGGGAATGATACAGGACTCCTTAAAACATATCTCTACCATATGAGGTTAAAAATCCAGGTCCTGCATCTATTTTGGTAAATGGTTCAAATTAAAGTATGAAGACCCCAGCTATCAGAAGGCCGAAATAGCTCAGTTGGGAGAGCGTTAGACTGAAGATCTAAAGGTCCCTGGTTCAATCCCGGGATTCGGCACAGTTGAGAGGCTCCTTGCTTCTAACAAATAGGTCTTGGAATCAGCTGTAGTACTTTTTTCTCTATTAACATTTTTATCAACTGATCTACAAAATGATCAATTCAACATAGACTTTGCTTTCTGTCCTCCTTTTAAACTTTCTTCCACCTATCTTGCCTTCAGGTTTGACTATGAATGTTTTCCATTTCGTCCTTTTTTGTAAAGTAAACTCTTGTCTGCATCACATTCCACTTCCCCTTGAACACAGATGTCAGTAGTCAGATGACATTGATTACCTACTCATGCCAAATATATCTGGGTAATATAGTGCTAGTCCATTCAGAGTTAAAAAAACAACTACCTAACCTGGATCCCAAAAATGCTATTTACCCATTGCACCAGTTAACTGGGGAATGATACAGGACTCCTTAAAACATATCTCTACCATATGAGGTTAAAAATCCAGGTCCTGCATCTATTTTGTTAAATGGTTCAAATTAAAGTATGAAGAACCCAGCTATCAGAAGGCCGAAATAGCTCAGTTGGGAGAGCGTTAGACTGAAGATCTAAAGGTCCCTGGTTCAATCCCGGGTTTCGGCACAGTTGAGAGGTTCCTTGCTTCTAACAAAATAGGTCTTGGAATCAGCTGTAGTACTTTTTCTCTATTCATCAAATTTTTTCCAACTGATCTACAACACAATCAATTTAACATAGACTTTGCTTTATGTACTCCTTCTAAACTTGCTTCCACCTCTCTTACCTTCAGGTTTGACAATGAATATTTCCCATTCATGCTTTTTTGTAAAGTAAACTCTTGTCTGCATTACCTTCCACTTCCCCTTGAACACAGATGTCAGTAGTCAGATGACATTGCTTACCTACTCATGCCAAATATATCTGGGTAATATAGTGCTAGTCCATTCAGAGTTAAAAAAACAACTACCTAACCTGGATCCAAAAAATGCTATTTACCCATCTTACCAGTTAATTGCGGAATGATACAGGACTCCTTAAAACATATCTCTACCATATGAGGTTAAAAATCCAGGTCCTGCATCTATTTTGTTAAATGGTTTAAATTAAAGTATGAAGACCACAGCTATAAGCAGGCCGAAATAGCTCAGTTGGGAGAGCGTTAGACTGAAGATCTAAAGGTCCCTGGTTCAATCCTGGGTTTCGGCACAGTTGAGAGGTTCCTTGCTTCTAACAAAATAGGTCTTGGAATCAGCTGTAGTACTTTTTCTCTATTCATCAAATTTTTTCCAACTGATCTACAACACAATCAATTTAACATAGACTTTGCTTTATGTCCTCCTTCTAAACTTGCTTCCACCTCTCTTACCTTCAGGTTTGACAATGAATATTTCCCATTTCATGCTTTTTGGTAAAGTAAACTCTTGTCTGCATTACCTTCCACCTCCCCTTGAATACAGATGTCAGTAGTCAGATGACATTGCTTACCTACTCATGCCAAATATATCTGGGTAATATAGTGCTAGTCCATTCAGAGTTAAAAAAACAACTACCTAACCTGGATCCCAAAACTGCTATTTGCCCATTGCACCAGTTAATTGCGGAATGATACAGGACTCCTTAAAACATATCTCTACCATATGAGGTTAAAAATCCAGGTCCTGCATCTATTTTGTTAAATAGTTTAAATTAAAGTATGAAGACCACAGCTATAAGCAGGCCGCAATAGCTCAGTTGGGAGAGCGTTAGACTGAAGATCTAAAGGTCCCTGGTTCCATCCCGGGTTTCGGCACAGTTGAGAGGTTCTTTGCTTCTAACAAAATAGGTCTTGGAATCAGCTGTAGTACTTTTTTCTATATCAACATTTTTATCAACTGATCTACAAAATGATCAATTCAACATAGACTTTGCTTTCTGTCCTCCTTTTAAACTTTCTTCCACCTATCTTGCCTTCAGGTTTGACAATGAATGTTTCCCATTTCGTCCTTTTTTGTAAAGTAAACTCTTGTCTGCATCACATTCCACTTCCCCTTGAACACAGATGTCAGTAGTCAGATGACATTGCTTACCTACTCATGCCAAATATATCTAGGTAATATAGTGCTAGTCCATTCAGAGTTAAAAAAACAACTACCTAACCTGGATCCCAAAAATGCTATTTACCCATTGCACCAGTTAACTGGGGAATTATACAGGACTCCTTAAAACATATCTCTACCATATGAGGGTAAAAATCCAGGTCCTGCATCTATTTTGTTAAATCGTTTAAATTAAAGTATGAAGACCCCAGCTATAAGCAGGCCGAAATAGCTCAGTTGGGAGAGCGTTAGACTGAAGATCTAAAGGTCCCTGGTTCAATCCCGGGTTTCGGCACAGTTGAGAGGTTCCTTGCTTCTAACAAAATAGGTCTTGGAATCAGCTGTAGTACTTTTTCTCTATTCATCAAATTTTTTCCAACTGATCTACAACACAATCAATTTAACATAGACTTTGCTTTATGTCCTCCTTCTAAACTTGCTTCCACCTCTCTTACCTTCAGGTTTGACAATGAATATTTCCCATTTCATGCTTTTTTGTAAAGTAAACTCTTGTCTGCATTACCTTCCACCTCCCCTTGAATACAGATGTCAGTAGTCAGATGACATTGCTTACCTACTCATGCCAAATATATCTGGGTAATATAGTGCTAGTCCATTCAGAGTTAAAAAAACAACTACCTAACCTGGATCCCAAAACTGCTATTTGCCCATTGCACCAGTTAATTGCGGAATGATACAGGACTCCTTAAAACATATCTCTACCATATGAGGTTAAAAATCCAGGTCCTGCATCTATTTTGTTAAATGGTTTAAATTAAAGTATGAAGACCACAGCTATAAGCAGGCCGCAATAGCTCAGTTGGGAGAGCGTTAGACTGAAGATCTAAAGGTCCCTGGTTCAATCCTGGGTTTCGGCACAGTTCAGAGGTTCCTTGCTTCTAACAAAATAGGTCTTGGAATCAGCTGTAGTACTTTTTTCTCTATCCACATTTTTATCAACTAATCTACAAAATGATCAATTCATTATAGACTTTGCTTTCTGTCCTCCTTTTAAACTTTCTTCCACCTATCTTGCCTTCAGGTTTGACAATGAATGTTTCCCATTTCGTCCTTTTTTGTAAAGTAAACTCTTGTCTGCATCACATTCCACTTCCCCTTGAACACAGATGTCAGTAGTCAGATGACATTGCTTACCTACTCATGCCAAATATATCTAGGTAATATAGTGCTAGTCCATTTCGAGTTAAAAAAACAACTACCTAACCTGGATCCCAAAAATGCTATTTACCCATTGCACCAGTTAACTGGGGAATGATACAGGACTCCTTAAAACATATCTCTACCATATGAGGTTAAAAATCCAGGTCCTGCATCTATTTTGTTAAATGGTTTAAATTAAAGTATGAAGACCACAGCTATAAGCAGGCTGAAATAGCTCAGTTGGGAGAGCGTTAGACTGAAAATCTAAAGGGCCCTGATTCAATCCCGGGTTTCGGCACAGTTGAGAGGTTCCTTGCTTCTAACAAAATAGGTCTTGGAATCAGCTGTAGTACTTTTTCTCTATTCATCAAATTTTTTCCAACTGATCTACAACACAATCAATTTAACATAGACTTTGCTTTATGTACTCCTTCTAAACTTGCTTCCACCTCTCTTACCTTCAGGTTTGACAATGAATATTTCCCATTTCATGCTTTTTTGTAAAGTAAACTCTTGTCTGCATTACCTTCCACTTCCCCTTGAACACAGATGTCAGTAGTCAGATGACATTGCTTACCTACTCATGCCAAATATATTTGGGTAATATAGTGCTAGTCCATTCAGAGTTAAAAAAACAACTACCTAACCTGGATCCCAAAAATGCTATTTACCCATTGCACCAGTTAATTGCGGAATGATACAGGACTCCTTAAAACATATCTCACCATATGAGGTTAAAAATCCAGGTCCTGCATCTATTTTGTTAAATGGTTTAAATTAAAGTATGAAGACCACAGCTATAAGCAGGCCAAAATAGCTAAGCTGGGAGAGCGTTAGACTGAAGATCTAAAGGTCCCTGGTTCAATCCCGGGTTTCGGCACAGTTGAGAGGTTCCTTGCTTCTAACAAAATAGGTCTTGCAATCAGCTGTAGTACTCTTTTCTCTATCAACATTTTTATCAACTGATCTACAAAATGATCAATTCAACATAGACTTTGCTTTCTGTCCTCCTTTTAAACTTTCTTCCACCTATCTTGCCTTCAGGTTTGACTATGAATGTTTTCCATTTTGTCCTTTTTTGTAAAGTAAACTCTTGTCTGCATCACATTCCACTTCCCCTTGAACACAGATGTCAGTAGTCAGATGACATTGCTTACCTACTCATGCCAAATATATCTGGGTAATATAGTGCTAGTCCATTCAGAGTTAAAAAAACAACTACCTAACCCGGATCCCAAAAATGCTATTTACCCATTGCACCAGTTAACTGGGGAATGATACAGGACTCCTTAAAACATATCTCTACCATATGAGGTTAAAAATCCAGGTCCTGCATCTATTTTGTTAAATGGTTCAAATTAAAGTATGAAGACCCCAGCTATCAGAAGGCCGAAATAGCTCAGTTGGCCGAGCGTTAGACTGAAGATCTAAAGGTCCCTGGTTCAATCCCGGGTTTCGGCACAGTTGAGAGGTTCCTTGCTTCTAACAAAATAGGTCTTGGGATCAGCTGTAGTTCTTTTTCTCTATTCATCAAATTTTTTCCAACTGATCTACAACACAATCAATTTAACATAGACTTTGCTTTATGTCCTCCTTCTAAACTTGCTTCCACCTCTCTTACCTTCAGGTTTGACAATGAATATTTCCCATTTCATGCTTTTTTGTAAAGTAAACTCTTGTCTGCATTACCTTCCACTTCCCCTTGAACACAGATGTCAGTAGTCAGATGACATTGCTTACCTACTCATGCCAAATATATCTGGGTAATATAGTGCTAGTCCATTCAGAGTTAAAAAAACAACTACCTAACCTGGATCCAAAAAATGCTATTTACCCATTGCACCAGTTAATTGCGGAATGATACAGGTCTCCTTAAAACATATCTCTACCATATGAGGTTAAAAATCCAGGTCCTGCATCTATTTTGTTAAATGGTTTAAATTAAAGTATGAAGACCACAGCTATAAGCAGGCCGAAATAGCTCAGTTGGGACAGCGTTAGACTGCAGATCTAACGGTCCCTGGTTCAATCCCGGGTTTCGGCACAGTTGAGAGGTTCCTTGCTTCTAACAAAATAGGTCTTAGAATCAGCTGTAGTACTTTTTCTCTATTCATCACATTTTTTCCAACTGATCTACAACACAATCAATTTAACATAGACTTTGCTTTATGACCTCCTTCTAAACTTGCTTCCACCTCTCTTACCTTCAGGTTTGACAATGAATATTTCCCATTTCATGCTTTTTTGTAAAGTAAACTCTTGTCTGCATTACCTTCCACCTCCCCTTGAATACAGATGTCAGTAGTCAGATGACATTGCTTACCTACTCATGCCAAATATATCTGGATCCCAAAAATGCTATTTACCCATTGCACCAGTTAATTGCGGAATGATATAGGACTCCTTAAAACATATCTCACCATATGAGGTTAAAAATCCAGGTCCTGCATCTATTTTGTTAAATGGTTTAAATTAAAGTATGAAGACCACAGCTATCAGAAGGCTGAAATAGCTCAGTTGGGAGAGCGTTAGACTGAAGATCTAAAGGTCCCTGGTTCAATACCGGGTTTCGGCACAGTTGAGAGGTTCCTTGCTTCTAACAAAATAGGTCTTGGAATCAGCTGTAGTACTTTTTTCTCTATCAACATTTTTATCAACTGATCTACAAAATGATCAATTCAACATAGACTTTGCTTTCTGTCCTCCTTTTAAACTTTCTTCCACCTATCTTGCCTTCAGGTTTGACTATGAATGTTTTCCATTTCGTCCTTTATTGTAAAGTAAACTCTTGTCTGCATCACATTCCACTTCCCCTTGAACACAGATGTCAGTAGTCAGATGACATTGCTTACCTACTCATGCCAAATATATCTGGGTAATATAGTGCTAGTCCATTCAGAGTTAAAAAAACAACTACCTAACCTGGATCCCAAAAATGCTATTTACCCATTGCACCAGTTAACTGGGGAATGATACAGGACTCCTTAAAACATAACCTACCATATGAGGTTAAAAATCCAGGTCCTGCATCTATTTTGTTAAATGGTTTAAATTAAAGTATGAAGACCACAGCTCTAAGCAGGCCGAAATAGCTCAGTTGGGCGAGCGTTAGACTGAAGATCTAAAGGTCCCTGGTTCAATCACGGGTTTCGGCACAGTTGAGAGGTTCCTTGCTTCTAACAAAATAGGTCTTGGGATCAGCTGTAGTTCTTTTTCTCTATTCATTAAATTTTTTCCAACTGATCTACAACACAATCATTTTAACATAGACTTTGCTTTATGTCCTCCTTCTAAACTTGCTTCCACCTCTCTTACCTTCAGGTTTGACAATGAATATTTCCCATTTCATGCTTTTTTGTAAAGTAAACTCTTGTCTGCATTACCTTCCACTTCCCCTTGAACACAGATGTCAGTAGTCAGATGACATTGCTTACCTACTCATGCCAAATATATCTGGGTAATATAGTGCTAGTCCATTCAGAGTTAAAAAAACAACTACCTAACCTGGATCCAAAAAATGCTATTTACCCATTGCACCAGTTAATTGCGGAATGATACAGGACTCCTTAAAACATATCTCTACCATGTGAGGTTAAAAATCCAGGTCCTGCATCTAT
>NC_141696.1:1530653196-1530668196 GCF_964263255.1 Lissotriton vulgaris | reverse complement strand
AGTACTTTTTTCTATATCAACATTTTTATCAACTGATCTACAAAATGATCAATTCAACATAGACTTTGCTTTCTGTCCTCCTTTTAAACTTTCTTCCACCTATCTTGCCTTCAGGTTTGACAATGAATGTTTCCCATTTCGTCCTTTTTTGTAAAGTAAACTCTTGTCTGCATCACATTCCACTTCCCCTTGAACACAGATGTCAGTAGTCAGATGACATTGCTTACCTACTCATGCCAAATATATCTAGGTAATATAGTGCTAGTCCATTCAGAGTTAAAAAAACAACTACCTAACCTGGATCCCAAAAATGCTATTTACCCATTGCACCAGTTAACTGGGGAATTATACAGGACTCCTTAAAACATATCTCTACCATATGAGGGTAAAAATCCAGGTCCTGCATCTATTTTGTTAAATCGTTTAAATTAAAGTATGAAGACCCCAGCTATAAGCAGGCCGAAATAGCTCAGTTGGGAGAGCGTTAGACTGAAGATCTAAAGGTCCCTGGTTCAATCCCGGGTTTCGGCACAGTTGAGAGGTTCCTTGCTTCTAACAAAATAGGTCTTGGAATCAGCTGTAGTACTTTTTCTCTATTCATCAAATTTTTTCCAACTGATCTACAACACAATCAATTTAACATAGACTTTGCTTTATGTCCTCCTTCTAAACTTGCTTCCACCTCTCTTACCTTCAGGTTTGACGATGAATATTTCCCATTTCATGCTTTTTTGTAAAGTAAACTCTTGTCTGCATTACCTTCCACCTCCCCTTGAATACAGATGTCAGTAGTCAGATGACATTGCTTACCTACTCATGCCAAATATATCTGGGTAATATAGTGCTAGTCCATTCAGAGTTAAAAAAACAACTACCTAACCTGGATCCCAAAACTGCTATTTGCCCATTGCACCAGTTAATTGCGGAATGATACAGGACTCCTTAAAACATATCTCTACCATATGAGGTTAAAAATCCAGGTCCTGCATCTATTTTGTTAAATGGTTTAAATTAAAGTATGAAGACCACAGCTATAAGCAGGCCGCAATAGCTCAGTTGGGAGAGCGTTAGACTGAAGATCTAAAGGTCCCTGGTTCAATCCTGGGTTTCGGCACAGTTCAGAGGTTCCTTGCTTCTAACAAAATAGGTCTTGGAATCAGCTGTAGTACTTTTTTCTCTATCCACATTTTTATCAACTAATCTACAAAATGATCAATTCATTATAGACTTTGCTTTCTGTCCTCCTTTTAAACTTTCTTCCACCTATCTTGCCTTCAGGTTTGACAATGAATGTTTCCCATTTCGTCCTTTTTTGTAAAGTAAACTCTTGTCTGCATCACATTCCACTTCCCCTTGAACACAGATGTCAGTAGTCAGATGACATTGCTTACCTACTCATGCCAAATATATCTAGGTAATATAGTGCTAGTCCATTTCGAGTTAAAAAAACAACTACCTAACCTGGATCCCAAAAATGCTATTTACCCATTGCACCAGTTAACTGGGGAATGATACAGGACTCCTTAAAACATATCTCTACCATATGAGGTTAAAAATCCAGGTCCTGCATCTATTTTGTTAAATGGTTTAAATTAAAGTATGAAGACCACAGCTATAAGCAGGCTGAAATAGCTCAGTTGGGAGAGCGTTAGACTGAAAATCTAAAGGGCCCTGATTCAATCCCGGGTTTCGGCACAGTTGAGAGGTTCCTTGCTTCTAACAAAATAGGTCTTGGAATCAGCTGTAGTACTTTTTCTCTATTCATCAAATTTTTTCCAACTGATCTACAACACAATCAATTTAACATAGACTTTGCTTTATGTACTCCTTCTAAACTTGCTTCCACCTCTCTTACCTTCAGGTTTGACAATGAATATTTCCCATTTCATGCTTTTTTGTAAAGTAAACTCTTGTCTGCATTACCTTCCACTTCCCCTTGAACACAGATGTCAGTAGTCAGATGACATTGCTTACCTACTCATGCCAAATATATTTGGGTAATATAGTGCTAGTCCATTCAGATTTAAAAAAACAACTACCTAACCTGGATCCCAAAAATGCTATTTACCCATTGCACCAGTTAATTGCGGAATGATACAGGACTCCTTAAAACATATCTCACCATATGAGGTTAAAAATCCAGGTCCTGCATCTATTTTGTTAAATGGTTTAAATTAAAGTATGAAGACCACAGCTATAAGCAGGCCAAAATAGCTAAGCTGGGAGAGCGTTAGACTGAAGATCTAAAGGTCCCTGGTTCAATCCCGGGTTTCGGCACAGTTGAGAGGTTCCTTGCTTCTAACAAAATAGGTCTTGCAATCAGCTGTAGTACTCTTTTCTCTATCAACATTTGTATCAACTGATCTACAAAATGATCAATTCAACATAGACTTTGCTTTCTGTCCTCCTTTTAAACTTTCTTCCACCTATCTTGCCTTCAGGTTTGACTATGAATGCTTTCCATTTTGTCCTTTTTTGTAAAGTAAACTCTTGTCTGCATCACATTCCACTTCCCCTTGAACACAGATGTCAGTAGTCAGATGACATTGCTTACCTACTCATGCCAAATATATCTGGGTAATATAGTGCTAGTCCATTCAGAGTTAAAAAAACAACTACCTAACCCGGATCCCAAAAATGCTATTTACCCATTGCACCAGTTAACTGGGGAATGATACAGGACTCCTTAAAACATATCTCTACCATATGAGGTTAAAAATCCAGGTCCTGCATCTATTTTGTTAAATGGTTCAAATTAAAGTATGAAGACCCCAGCTATCAGAAGGCCGAAATAGCTCAGTTGGCCGAGCGTTAGACTGAAGATCTAAAGGTCCCTGGTTCAATCCCGGGTTTCGGCACAGTTGAGAGGTTCCTTGCTTCTAACAAAATAGGTCTTGGGATCAGCTGTAGTTCTTTTTCTCTATTCATCAAATTTTTTCCAACTGATCTACAACACAATCAATTTAACATAGACTTTGCTTTATGTCCTCCTTCTAAACTTGCTTCCACCTCTCTTACCTTCAGGTTTGACAATGAATATTTCCCATTTCATGCTTTTTTGTAAAGTAAACTCTTGTCTGCATTACCTTCCACTTCCCCTTGAACACAGATGTCAGTAGTCAGATGACATTGCTTACCTACTCATGCCAAATATATCTGGGTAATATAGTGCTAGTCCATTCAGAGTTAAAAAAACACCTACCTAACCTGGATCCAAAAAATGCTATTTACCCATTGCACCAGTTAATTGCGGAATGATACAGGTCTCCTTAAAACATATCTCTACCATATGAGGTTAAAAATCCAGGTCCTGCATCTATTTTGTTAAATGGTTTAAATTAAAGTATGAAGACCACAGCTATAAGCAGGCCGAAATAGCTCAGTTGGGACAGCGTTAGACTGCAGATCTAACGGTCCCTGGTTCAATCCCGGGTTTCGGCACAGTTGAGAGGTTCCTTGCTTCTAACAAAATAGGTCTTAGAATCAGCTGTAGTACTTTTTCTCTATTCATCACATTTTTTCCAACTGATCTACAACACAATCAATTTAACATAGACTTTGCTTTATGACCTCCTTCTAAACTTGCTTCCACCTCTCTTACCTTCAGGTTTGACAATGAATATTTCCCATTTCATGCTTTTTTGTAAAGTAAACTCTTGTCTGCATTACCTTCCACCTCCCCTTGAATACAGATGTCAGTAGTCAGATGACATTGCTTACCTACTCATGCCAAATATATCTGGATCCCAAAAATGCTATTTACCCATTGCACCAGTTAATTGCGGAATGATATAGGACTCCTTAAAACATATCTCACCATATGAGGTTAAAAATCCAGGTCCTGCATCTATTTTGTTAAATGGTTTAAATTAAAGTATGAAGACCACAGCTATCAGAAGGCTGAAATAGCTCAGTTGGGAGAGCGTTAGACTGAAGATCTAAAGGTCCCTGGTTCAATACCGGGTTTCGGCACAGTTGAGAGGTTCCTTGCTTCTAACAAAATAGGTCTTGGAATCAGCTGTAGTACTTTTTTCTCTATCAACATTTTTATCAACTGATCTACAAAATGATCAATTCAACATAGACTTTGCTTTCTGTCCTCCTTTTAAACTTTCTTCCACCTATCTTGCCTTCAGGTTTGACTATGAATGTTTTCCATTTCGTCCTTTATTGTAAAGTAAACTCTTGTCTGCATCACATTCCACTTCCCCTTGAACACAGATGTCAGTAGTCAGATGACATTGCTTACCTACTCATGCCAAATATATCTGGGTAATATAGTGCTAGTCCATTCAGAGTTAAAAAAACAACTACCTAACCTGGATCCCAAAAATGCTATTTACCCATTGCACCAGTTAACTGGGGAATGATACAGGACTCCTTAAAACATAACCTACCATATGAGGTTAAAAATCCAGGTCCTGCATCTATTTTGTTAAATGGTTTAAATTAAAGTATGAAGACCACAGCTCTAAGCAGGCCGAAATAGCTCAGTTGGGCGAGCGTTAGACTGAAGATCTAAAGGTCCCTGGTTCAATCACGGGTTTCGGCACAGTTGAGAGGTTCCTTGCTTCTAACAAAATAGGTCTTGGGATCAGCTGTAGTTCTTTTTCTCTATTCATTAAATTTTTTCCAACTGATCTACAACACAATCATTTTAACATAGACTTTGCTTTATGTCCTCCTTCTAAACTTGCTTCCACCTCTCTTACCTTCAGGTTTGACAATGAATATTTCCCATTTCATGCTTTTTTGTAAAGTAAACTCTTGTCTGCATTACCTTCCACTTCCCCTTGAACACAGATGTCAGTAGTCAGATGACATTGCTTACCTACTCATGCCAAATATATCTGGGTAATATAGTGCTAGTCCATTCAGAGTTAAAAAAACAACTACCTAACCTGGATCCAAAAAATGCTATTTACCCATTGCACCAGTTAATTGCGGAATGATACAGGACTCCTTAAAACATATCTCTACCATGTGAGGTTAAAAATCCAGGTCCTGCATCTATTTTGTTAAATGGTTTAAATTAAAGTATGAAGACCTCAGCTATAAGCAGGCCGAAATAGCTCAGTTGGGAGAGCGTTAGACTGAAGATCTGAAGGTCCCTGGTTCAATCCCGGGTTTCGGCACAGTTGAGAGGTTCCTTGCTTCTAACAAAATAGGTCTTGGAATCAGCTGTAGTACTTTTTCTCTATTCATCAAATTTTTTCCAACTGATCTACAACACAATCAATTTAACATAGACTTTGCTTTATGTCCTCCTTCTAAACTTGCTTCCACCTCTCTTACCTTCAGGTTTGACAATGAATATTTCCCATTTCATGCTTTTTTGTAAAGTAAACTCTTGTCTGCATTACCTTCCACTTCCCCTTGAACACAGATGTCAGTAGTCAGATGTCATTGCTTACCTACTCATGCCAAATATATCTGGGTAATATAGTGCTAGTCCATTCAGAGTTAAAAAAACAACTACCTAACCTGGATCCCAAAAATGCTATTTGCCCATTGCACCAGTTAATTGCGGAATGATACATGACTCCTTAAAACATATCTCTACCATATGAGGTTAAAAATCCAGGTCCTGCATCTATTTTGTTAAATGGTTTAAATTAAAGTATGAAGACTACAGCTAGCAGGAGGCAGAAATAGCTCAGTTGGGAGAGCGTTAGACTGAAGATCTAAAGGTCCCTGGTTTAATCCCGGGTTTCGGCACTGTTGAGAGGTTCCTTGCTTCTCACAAAATAAGTCTTGGAATCAGCTGTAGTACTTTTTTCTCTATCAACATTTTTATCAACTGATCCACAAAATGACCAATTCAACATAGACTTTGCTTTCTGTCCTCCTTTTAAACTTTCTTCCACCTATCTTTCCTTCAGGTTTGACTATGAATGTTTCCCATTTCGTCCTTTTTTGTAAAGTAAACTCTTGTCTGCATCACATTCCACTTCCCCTTGAACACAGATGTCAGTAGTCAGATGACATTGCTTACCTACTCATGCCAAATATAACTGGGTAATATAATGCTAGTCCATTCAGAGTTAAAAAAACAACTACCTAACCTGGATCCCAAAAATGCTATTTACCCATTGCACCAGTTAACTGGGGAATGATACAGGACTCCTTAAAACATATCTCTACCATGTGAGGTTAAAAATCCAGGTCCTGCATCTATTTTGTTAAATGGTTTAAATTAAAGTATGAAGACCACAGCTATAAGCAGGCTGAAATAGCTCAGTTGGGCGAGCGTTAGACTGAAGATCTAAAGGTCCCTGGTTCAATCACGGGTTTCGGCACAGTTGAGAGGTTCCTTGCTTCTAACAAAATAGGTCTTGGAATCAGCTGTAGTACTTTTTCTCTATTCATCAAATTTTTTCCAACTGATCTACAACACAATCAATTTAACATAGACTTTGCTTTATGTCCTCCTTCTAAACTTGCTTCCACCTCTCTTACCTTCAGGTTTGACTATGAATATTTCCCATTTCCGGCTTTTTTGTAAAGTAAACTCTTGTCTGCATTACCTTCCACCTCCCCTTGAATACAGATGTCAGTAGTCAGATGACATTGCTTACCTACTCATGCCAAATATATCTGGGTTAATATAGTGCTAGTCCATTCAGAGTTAAAAAAACAACTACCTAACCTGGATCCCAAAACTGCTATTTGCCCATTGCACCAGTTAATTGCGGAATGATACAGGACTCCTTAAAACATATCTCTACCATATGAGGTTAAAAATCCAGGTCCTGCATCTATTTTGTTAAATGGTTTAAATTAAAGTATGAAGACCACAGCTATAAGCAGGCCGCAATAGCTCAGTTGGGAGAGCGTTAGACTGAAGATCTAAAGGTCCCTGGTTCAATCCCGGGTTTCTGCACAGTTGAGAGGTTCCTTGCTTCTAACAAAATAGGTCTTGGAATCAGCTGTAGTACTTTTTTCTCTATCAACATTTTTATCAACTGATCTACAAAATGATCAATTCAACATAGACTTTGCTTTCTGTCCTCCTTTTAAACTTTCTTCCACCTATCTTGCCTTCAGGTTTGACAATTAATGTTTCCCATTTCGTCCTTTTTTGTAAAGTAAATTCTTGTCTGCATCACATTCCACTTCCCCTTGAACACAGATGTCAGTAGTCAGATGACCTTGCTTACCTACTCATGCCAAATATATCTAGGTAATATAGTGCTAGTCCATTCAGAGTTATAAAAACAACTACCTAACCTGGATCCCAAAAATGCTATTTACCCATTGCACCAGTTAACTGGGGAATGATACAGGACTCCTTAAAACATATCTCTACCATATGAGGTTAAAAATCCAGGTCCTGCATCTAGGATGCCTTCTGATCTTGCTTCTCCTTTTATCCGTCTTCAGGGCGGGCGTAAACCCGCCCCTGCCTGCCCCAAGGGCGTGGCCAGCCGCGTCAGTGTCTAGGCCAACCCACTCTAGGGCGGGAACAGGCGCGCCCCGGCTACGCCGCTTCGGGCATACCAGCCGAGACTCGCCTCCCGCCCAAGATGGCTTCCCGGGGGGATCGTGGTACTCCGCCATACGTTCGGGGGGACCGAGTGGTCGCCCCTTTCCAAAAAACAACTACCTAACCTGGATCCCAAAACTGCTATTTGCCCATTGCACCAGTTAATTGCGGAATGATACAGGACTCCTTAAAACATATTTCTACCATATGAGGTTAAAAATCCAGGTCCTGCATCTATTTTGTTAAATGGTTTAAATTAAAGTATGAAGACCACAGCTATAAGCAGGCCGCAATAGCTCAGTTGGGAGAGCGTTAGACTGAAGATCTAAAGGTCCCAGGTTCAATCCCGGGTTTCTGCACAGTTGAGAGGTTCCTTGCTTCTAACAAAATAGGTCTTGGAATAAGCTGTAGTACTTTTTTCTCTATCAACATTTTTATCAACTGATCTACAAAATGATCAATTCAACATAGACTTTGCTTTCTGTCCTCTTTTTAAACTTTCTTCCACCTATCTTGCCTTCAGGTTTGACAATGAATGTTTCCCATTTCGTCCTTTTTTGTAAAGTAAACTCTTGTCTGCATCACATTCCACTTCCCCTTGAACACAGATGTCAGTAGTCAGATGACATTGCTTACCTACTCATGCCAAATATATCTAGGTAATATAGTGCTAGTCCATTCAGAGTTAAAAAACAACTACCTAACCTGGATCCCAAAAATGCTATTTACCCATTGCACCAGTTAATTGCGGAATGATACAGGACTCCTTAAAACATATCTCACCATATGAGGTTAAAAATCCAGGTCCTGCATCTATTTTGTTAAATGGTTTAAATTAAAGTATGAAGACCGCAGCTATAAGCAGGCCGAAATAGCTAAGTTGGGAGAGCGTTAGACTGAAGATCTAAAGGTCCCTGGTTCAATCCCGGGTTTCGGCACAGTTGAGAGGTTCCTTGCTTCTAACAAAATAGGTCTTGGAATCAGCTGTAGTACTTTTTTCTCTATCAACATTTTTATCAACTGATCTACAAAATGATCAATTCAACATAGACTTTGCTTTCTGTCCTCCTTTTAAACTTTCTTCCACCTATCTTGCCTTCAGGTTTGACTATGAATGTTTTCCATTTCGTCCTTTTTTGTAAAGTAAACTCTTGTCTGCATCACATTCCACTTCCCCTTGAACACAGATGTCAGTAGTCAGATGACATTGCTTACCTACTCATGCCAAATATATCTGGGTAATATAGTGCTAGTCCATTCAGAGTTAAAAAAACAACTACCTAACCTGGATCCCAAAAATGCTATTTACCCATTGCACCAGTTAACTGGGGAATGATACAGGACTCCTTAAAACATATCTCTACCATATGAGGTTAAAAATCCAGGTCCTGCATCTATTTTGTTAAATGGTTCAAATTAAAGTATGAAGACCCCAGCTATCAGAAGGCCGAAATAGCTAAGTTGGGAGAGCGTTAGACTGAAGATCTAAAGGTCCCTGGTTCAATCCAGGGTTTCGGCACAGTTGAGAGGTTCCTTGCTTCTAACAAAATAGGTCTTGGAATCAGCTGTAGTACTTTTTCTCTATTCATCAAATTTTTTCCAACTGATCTACAACACAATCAATTTAACATAGACTTTGCTTTATGTCCTCCTTCTAAACTTGCTTCCACCTCTCTTACCTTCAGGTTTGACAATGAATATTTCCCATTTCATGCTTTTTTGTAAAGTAAACTCTTGTCTGCATTACCTTCCACCTCCCCTTGAATACAGATGTCAGTAGTCAGATGACATTGCTTACCTACTCATGCCAAATATATCTGGGTAATATAGTGCTAGTCCATTCAGAGTTAAAAAAACAACTACCTAACCTGGATCCCAAAACTGCTATTTGCCCATTGCACCAGTTAATTGCAGAATGATACAGGACTCCTTAAAACATATCTCTACCACATGAGGTTAAAAATCCAGGTCCTGCATCTATTTTTTTAAATAGTTTAAATTAAAGTATGAAGACCACAGCTATAAGCAGGCCGCAATAGCTCAGTTGGGAGAGCGTTAGACTGAAGATCTAAAGGTCCCTGGTTCCATCCTGGGTTTCGGCACAGTTGAGAGGTTCCTTGCTTCTAACAAAATAGGTCTTGATATCAGCTGTAGTACTTTTTTCTCTATCAACATTTTTATCAACTGATCTACAAAATGATCAATTCAACATAGACTTTGCTTTCTGTCCTCCTTTTAAACTTTCTTCCACCTATCTTGCCTTCAGGTTTGACAATGAATGTTTCCCATTTCGTCCTTTTTTGTAAAGTAAACTCTTGTCTGCATCACATTCCACTTCCCCTTGAACACAGATGTCAGTAGTCAGATGACATTGCTTACCTACTCATGCCAAATATATCTAGGTAATATAGTGCTAGTCCATTCAGAGTTAAAAAAACAACTACCTAACCTGGATCCCAAAAATGCTATTTACCCATTGCACCAGTTAACTGGGGAATGATACAGGACTCCTTAAAACATATCTCTACCATATGAGGTTAAAAATCCAGGTCCTGCATCTATTTTGTTAAATGGTTTAAATTAAAGTATGAAGACCCCAGCTATAAGCAGGCCGAAATAGCTCAGTTGGGAGAGCGTTAGACTGAAGATCTAAAGGTCCCTGGTTCAATCCCGGGTTTCGGCACAGTTGAGAGGTTCCTTGCTTCTAACAAAAAAGGTCTTGGAATCAGCTGTAGTACTTTTTCTCTATTCATCAAATTGTTTCCAACTGATCTACAACACAATCAATTTAACATAGACTTTGCTTTATGTCCTCCTTCTAAACTTGCTTCCACCTATCTTGCCTTCAGGTTTGACAATGAATGTTTCCCATTTCGTCCTTTTTTGTAAAGTAAACTCTTGTCTGCATCACATTCCACTTCCTCTTGAACACAGATGTCAGTAGTCAGATGACATTGCTTACCTACTCATGCCAAATATATCTAGGTAATATAGTGCTAGTCCATTCAGAGTTAAAAAAAACAACTACCTAACCTGGATCCCAAAAATGCTATTTACCCATTGCACCAGTTAACTGGGGAATGATACAGGACTCCTTAAAACATATCTCTACCATATGAGGTTAAAAATCCAGGTCCTGCATCTATTTTGTTAAATGGTTCAAATTAAAGTATGAAGACCACAGCTATGAGAAGGCCGAAATAGCTCAGTTTGGAGAGCGTTAGACTGAAGATCTAAAGGTCCCTGGTTCAATCCCGGGTTTCGGCACAGTTGAGAGGTTCCTTGCTTCTAACAAAATAGGTCTTGGAATCAGCTGTAGTATGTTTTCTCTATTCATCAAATTTTTTCCAACTGATCTACAAAATGATCAATTCAACATAGACTTTGCTTTCTGTCCTCCTTTTAAATTTTCTTCCACCTATCTTGCCTTCAGGTTTGACTATGAATGTTTTCCATTTCGTCCTTTTTTGTAAAGTAAACTCTTGTCTGCATCACATTCCACTTCCCCTTGAACACAGATGTCAGTAGTCAGATGACATTGCTTACCTACTCATGCCAAATATATCTGGGTAATATAGTGCTAGTCCATTCAGAGTTAAAAAAACAACTACCTAACCTGGATCCCAAAAATGCTATTTACCCATTGCACCAGTTAACTGGGGAATGATACAGGACTCCTTAAAACATATATCTACCATATGAGGTTAAAAATCCAGGTCCTGCATCTATTTTGTTAAATGGTTCAAATTAAAGTATGAAGACCCCAGCTATCCGAAGGCCGAAATAGCTCAGTTGGGAGAGCGTTAGACTGAAGATCTAAAGGTCCTTGGTTCAATCCCGGGTTTCGGCACAGTTGAGAGGTTCCTTGCTTCTAACAAAATAGGTCTTGGAATCAGCTGTAGTACTTTTTCTCTATTCATCAAATTTTTTCCAACTGATCTACAACACGATCAATTTAACATAGACTTTGCTTTATGTACTCCTTCTAAACTTGCTTCCACCTCTCTTACCTTCAGGTTTGACAATGAATATTTCCCATTTTATGCTTTTTTGTAAAGTAAACTCTTGTCTGCATTACCTTCCACTTCCCCTTGAACACAGATGTCAGTAGTCAGATGACATTGCTTACCTACTCATGCCAAATATATCTGGGTAATATAGTGCTAGCCCATTCAGAGTTAAAAAAACAACTACCTAACCTGGATCCAAAAAATGCTATTTACCCATTGTACCAGTTAATTGCGGAATGATACAGGACTCCTGAAAACATATCTCTACCATATGAGGTTAAAAATCCAGGTCCTGCATCTATTTTGTTAAATGGTTTAAATTAAAGTATGAAGACCACAGCTATAAGCAGGCCGAAATAGCTCAGTTGGGAGAGCGTTAGACTGAAGATCTAAAGGTCCCTGGTTCAATCCCGGGTTTCGGCACAGTTCAGAGGTTCCTTGCTTCTAACAAAATAGGTCTTGGAATCAGCTGTAGTACTTTTTCTCTATTCATCAAATTTTTTCCAACTGATCTACAACACAATCAATTTAACATAGACTTTGCTTTATGTCCTCCTTCTAAACTTGCTTCCACCTCTCTTACCTTCAGGTTTGACAATGAATATTTCCCATTTTATGCTTTTTTGTAAAGTAAACTCTTGTCTGCATTACCTTCCACCTCCCCTTGAATACAGATGTCAGTAGTCAGATGACATTGCTTACCTACTCATGCCAAATATATCTGGGTAATATAGTGCTAGTCCATTCAGAGTTAAAAAAACAACTACCTAACCTGGATCCCAAAACTGCTATTTGCCCATTGCACCAGTTAATTGCAGAATGATACAGGACTCCTTAAAACATATCTCTACCATATGAGGTTAAAAATCCAGGTCCTGCATCTATTTTGTTAAATAGTTTAAATTAAAGTATGAAGAGCACAGCTATAAGCAGGCCGCAATAGCTCAGTTGGGAGAGCGTTAGACTGAAGATCTAAAGGTCCCTGGTTCCATCCCGGGTTTCGGCACAGTTGAGAGGTTCCTTGCTTCTAACAAAATAGGTCTTGGAATCAGCTGTAGTACTTTTTTCTCTATCAACATTTTTATCAACTGATCTACAAAATGATCAATTCAACATAGACTTTGCTTTCTGTCCTCCTTTTAAACTTTCTACCACCTATCTTGCCTTCAGGTTTGACAATGAATGTTTCCATTTCGTCCTTTTTTGTAAAGTAAACTCTTGTCTGCATCACATTCCACTTCCCCTTGAACACAGATGTCAGTAGTCAGATGACATTGCTTACCTACTCATGCCAAATATATCTGGGTAATATAGTGCTAGTCCATTCAGAGTTAAAAAAACAACTACCTAACCTGGATCCCAAAAATGCTATTTACCCATTGCACCAGTTAACTGGGGAATGATACAGGACTCCTTAAAACATATCTCTACCATATGAGGTTAAAAATCCAGGTCCTGCATCTATTTTGTTAAATGGTTTAAATTAAAGTATGAAGACCCCAGCTATAAGCAGGCCGAAATAGCTCAGTTGGGAGAGCGTTAGACTGAAAATCTAAAGGTCCCTGGTTCAATCCCGGGTTTCGGCACAGTTGAGAGGTTCCTTGCTTCTAGCAAAATAGGTCTTGGAATCAGCTGTAGTACTTTTTCTCTATTCATCAAATTTTTTCCAACTGATCTACAACACAATCAATTTAACATAGACTTTGCTTTATGTCCTCCTTCTAAACTTGCTTCCACCTCTCTTACCTTCAGGTTTGACAATGAATATTTCCCATTTCATGCTTTTTTTTAAAGTAAACTCTTGTCTGCATTACCTTCCACCTCCCCTTGAATACAGATGTCAGTAGTCAGATGACATTGCTTACCTACTCATGCCAAATATATCTGGGTATTATAGTGCTAGTCCATTCAGAGTTAAAAAAACAACTACCTAACCTGGATCCCAAAACTGCTATTTGCCCATTGCACCAGTTAATTGCGGAATGATACAGGACTCCTTAAAACATATCTCTACCATATGAGGTTAAAAATCCAGGTCCTGCATCTATTTTGTTAAATGGTTTAAATTAAAGTATGAAGACCACAGCTATAAGCAGGCCGCAATAGCTCAGTTGGGAGAGCATTAGACTGAAGATCTAAAGGTCCCTGGTTCAATCCCGGGTTTCGGCACAGTTGAGAGGTTCCTTGCTTCTAACAAAATAGGTCTTGGGATCAGCTGTAGTTCTTTTTCTCTATTCATCAAATTTTTTCCAACTGATCTACAACACAATCAATTTAACATAGACTTTGCTTTATGTCCTCCTTCTAAACTTGCTTCCACCTCTCTTACCTTCAGGTTTGACAATGAATATTTCCCATTTCATGCTTTTTTGTAAAGTAAACTCTTGTCTGCATTACCTTCCACTTCCCCTTGAACACAGATGTCAGTAGTCAGATGACATTGCTTACCTACTCATGCCAAATATATCTGGGTAATATAGTGCTAGTCCATTCAGAGTTAAAAAAACAACTACCTAACCTGGATCCAAAAAATGCTATTTACCCATTGCACCAGTTAATTGCGGAATGATACAGGTCTCCTTAAAACATATCTCTACCATATGAGGTTAAAAATCCAGGTCCTGCATCTATTTTGTTAAATGGTTTAAATTAAAGTATGAAGACCACAGCTATAAGCAGGCCGAAATAGCTCAGTTGGGACAGCGTTAGACTGCAGATCTAACGGTCCCTGGTTCAATCCCGGGTTTCGGCACAGTTGAGCGGTTCCTTGCTTCTAACAAAATAGGTCTTAGAATCAGCTGTAGTACTTTTTCTCTATTCATCACATTTTTTCCAACTGATCTACAACACAATCAATTTAACATAGACTTTGCTTTATGACCTCCTTCTAAACTTGCTTCCACCTCTCTTACCTTCAGGTTTGACAATGAATATTTCCCATTTCATGCTTTTTTGTAAAGTAAACTCTTGTCTGCATTACCTTCCACCTCCCCTTGAATACAGATGTCAGTAGTCAGATGACATTGCTTACCTACTCATGCCAAATATATCTGGATCCCAAAAATGCTATTTACCCATTGCACCAGTTAATTGCGGAATGATATAGGACTCCTTAAAACATATCTCACCATATGAGGTTAAAAATCCAGGTCCTGCATCTATTTTGTTAAATGGTTTAAATTAAAGTATGAAGACCACAGCTATCAGAAGGCTGAAATAGCTCAGTTGGGAGAGCGTTAGACTGAAGATCTAAAGGTCCCTGGTTCAATACCGGGTTTCGGCACAGTTGAGAGGTTCCTTGCTTCTAACAAAATAGGTCTTGGAATCAGCTGTAGTACTTTTTTCTCTATCAACATTTTTATCAACTGATCTACAAAATGATCAATTCAACATAGACTTTGCTTTCTGTCCTCCTTTTAAACTTTCTTCCACCTATCTTGCCTTCAGGTTTGACTATGAATGTTTTCCATTTCGTCCTTTATTGTAAAGTAAACTCTTGTCTGC